>NW_010136301.1:0-11027 GCF_000699245.1 Pterocles gutturalis | reverse complement strand
AGGAGGAGGGCATCTCTGCTTTTGGGGAGGAAGGTGATGGGTGCCCAGGCAGGGAGGGAATCAGGCCAAAGCGCTCAGAGAAGGGGTCTCATGGTAGATCCCCCCTAACCCTGATTTTCCCTCAGGCGAACAGTGGAGGATTTCCCTCTTTCCCCCTGAGGAAAGCAGGGCGCTGAGCGCCATCTCTGAGAGGAAGGCTCCCAAGCCGGACCCCGCCATCGCCATTCCTGGGCCCAGCCCTGCCTCGCTGGGAAGCGGAGGAGGGCAGGAGCCTGCAAGCCGAGTCCCGCCGCCCGGCCAGTCCCGACTTGTCCCCTGGCGAGGGTTTAGAGCGTGTTCAGGTTGTACCGGTGGTTCTGCAGGGGAGCGGCCCTGGCTGAGCATCGCGGCGGCGGCGTGGGCCTGATCCAGAGCGAGGAGCAGCGGTAAACCCATCCAAGAGCTGCTTTTTCACAGCCTTGCTCGCTCAAGTTAGCCCAAATTTTCCCTTTAATCCACCTCCCAGTTCCCAAAACTCCACCTGAGGCAGTCGGGGTGTGTTTCAAACCCTGTTCCAGCATCCCAGCCCCGTGAGGATCGAGCGGGTTGTCGTTACATGAAGTTAATTCTTTACTCCAGCTTGAGACGAGTTTGGTGTCTCCATCACAGAGCTCCTGAGGAGCCTCCCGGGGCTGGGAGAGATGCGTTGTCTCTCTAGAGCTACACATCGGTACTCGTGTGTGAAAAAAATAACATTGGCGCTATGCTGCTGGTAACTGGCACAGGGTACGAGCACAGTTTGGCCCCAAAAATATCTGCTTTCAAAATAAGAACACGATAGGAGCTGAGTGAGAACAGCACAGGAAAAAATAAGGGCTGGTGTTAGCCTGTGTACTTGTTTCGGCAAGGTTACAGCACCTTGCGAAGACCTTGGGTGGCAGAGCTGCGTGTTCAGAGCGAGTTCTGATAGTTTCACTCAAATCCTTGGATTTGTTAGTTCCAGCAGAGTGTTCTGTGAAGTTATCATTCCTCTTTTATATGTCGTTGTGCGTGTGTGTGTGTTAGGTCATTGGTGAGATGTGGTGGGGCATCACACCGATAAAGCAGGTTGATGAAACACATCATCAGGTGAGGAACAAAGAATGTGAGTTTGAGCTTCATACCTCACTTGAACATATAGAAACCCTGTGCCATTATTTCTTCTGGTTTGATTTCTGTGTGTCCACAGATACCAGCAAAACTGGGATAGCTGCAGGTACCCTTTCGTGATCCCAGGAGGCAGATCCAGCTGCAGATCCTGTGCCCAGTCCCACTTTCCGGCACTTGGAGCCACGCAGAGGTCTGTTTAAATGCTTTCTGCCCTTCCCTGGGGTTTGTTACTGGCAATGTTTCAAAAGAGTGCTGTCCCTACCATGAGAAAAAGATTTTTTTCTGAACAGCTTGGTTCTTTGGATCGCACAGCTTACACATAAACCTTCTCACCGCTGGCACACACATCCTTTTTTGAACAATACTTTCCCTGCAGCTCAGCTGGGAGCAGCAGTCATTCCGTTTAAGATCAGTCAGACCAGCTGCCAGCGTTAGCTGCTGCTGCTGCGACGTTCCTCAGTGGGTTATTGCTGGTCTCTGTGCCCCTTTCCCCGCTGGTAAATGCCCAGTGCTCGTAGATAGAGGAGAGCAAACTGTTGGCAAACATTTCTTTGAGGCCTCACAAGCTCAGAACTTCACACCCACACAGTATCCGACAAATTGGCGTGCAATCAGCGGTGATTCAGTTTGGCCACACAGGCAATTAGTAACTCTGCTGGTTGCCAGCTCTTTTTGTATAACTGGAAATGTTTTGCTATGACGGGCAGTTTCAAGCAGAAGCGTTTCTCTAAAGCCCTTGCAGTTTCAAGATAAGTTTTCTCTTTATCTCCTCTAGGCTGCCAAACGTTAAAACAAAACGAGGGTAGCTGTGTTTCTTTTGGGTGCGTAAATTAAAGGCAAATGTCTTACTGGGTAACCTCAGTTTCCTGCTTATTCCTCTAACAATTAAAATTCAGTGTTATTCACAAGAACAGGAAATGTGCACGGATCCTGTTCTTTCCAGACAGAGACATTTCAAGTGAAGCAGCAATGACTAAACAAGAACTTCACAGCATGATGAGAAAAAAAAAATATCATACAAAATTAATAACAAAGGGGTGGCACTGCCTGGTACACAGGTTTTTTTGGTTTTTTGGTTTTTTTTGAAGAGGGCTGGATCTGCTTTGGGAGCAGGAGCAGGATGTGGTCTTTATGTTCCTGGTGAGGAGGGTATTTGCATTAGCTGCAATATTGAACCACAATGAAAGTAAATATGTTATCTCACCTGTTCTCCCTGTGCCACAGCCGGGAACGAACACCAGCTGGCAGCGCCTGCCCGGCTCGGCATAGCTTCACTCTTCCCCAGCAATAAGGAAGAAGTTGCAGCCAACTCTCTCTCTCCCCTGTGTTTTTCCTTTAATTATCCTGGATAGTTATTAAAATTTTTCTTTAAGGCCTGTTTTACTTGGGGAAAAAAGAAATCATTTTAACTACGTTCAGCAAAACAGCCTTTAAGTGAGCTATCTTAAACCAGTTCTTGTGGCTTGGTTGTGGTTTTACACAAAGTATTTTTCATCTCACTAATGCAAGCTAAATTAATGTATATTCAACCTCATTAAACAGCTGCAAACTTCTCGTGCGAATGCTCTCAATCTGCCTTTTTCTTGTTTAACTTGTAAGGACCGGGGCACGCTGCTCTCTTATGGTGACCTTACTAAGGAGTCGTGCGTTAGGTAGGATTTATATCGCCAGGGCATGCGACATGCCAAATTTGTGACCTGGTGTGGGGAGCCTTGGCACTCGCAAGGCTGCCCCATGGCCCTCCAAAGGGCCGTAAGTAGTAATTAGTGATATTTAATGAAAGCAATCAGACATGGGTAAGTCTGAACTGAGTAATGTCAAAGTGCTGATAGTGTATTTCATATTTTTTCTCATCCTGTCCTTGACCAAAGTACTGCCCGAACTGCCAAGGTTCTTTGAGGAGAAACTTTCTGTATGTTTTGAATAGTGTCGAGTGTGTTTCTTGGCCATCTACATAAAAACCCCACCCAGGCTAAACTCACAAGAGGTACCATAAGCCATTTTTAAAAGGCTTATTTAGATTAGAACATAGAAACTAGATATAGGACAAAGGTGGATCTAGAGAAAACAGTTGACTTAATTACATAAGGCCAACATCTTAATTAGATAAGGCATTTATTGCAGATGTATTTAATTAGTAAGTCCGACATGTCCATCCTCCTTTCTCCCCTTCCTCCTCCACTCCTCTGCCACCCAGATCCTCTCCCAGGCGTGCTGGGAATCCACGGATGGTTCAGGTCCCCAGGAGCTCCCGTCACGCCTTCCTCTGGTTCGTGTGCTCGCTGGATGTTGGACTAGGTGGGTGCTGTGGGTCCCTTCTAATGGAAATATTCTGTTTATTCTGGTCTAGCCTAGCCTGGTCTATGTCTGCAGTCAGTCAGACAGACAGAGCTCACTTCTTGGTGCTTGTCACTACAACTCCACTGAGCTCGACAAAACTCCATCAATTTATGCCGACAGGGTATTTAATCCATTCCACCAGTTTCCTAAACAATCATTATTCACATTTTCCTAAGCAATCATTATTCAGAAGGATATGCTCGTATTTTCTGCATCATGATTCAATAGCCAGGGGCTGATGAGTTAAGAATAAGAGGAATGAACACAACTGGTTGGAAACCAATATCCTCTTGTGCCCAAAATGATGTTAAAAAGCAAAGCCCTGATTATTTAGTTGTTTATTGCCACTAAGGTTTTGGATTAAAATACATTTTTCAACCAGAAGGCTGCCCCAGATTTTTTTCAGACCCAGAAAATGTAATTTTCCTGAAAAAAAAAGAACATATTGCCAAAGCCAGCGGATAATGACCTTGGTCATTTCTGCCTCGTCAAAAATTCAATCTGCAATTGCAATTAATTTGCATCACTCTCTTTTAAAACCAGATCCGTTATTTAACTTCAGAATGCACCCATCTTTTCTAATTCCCTGCGTTACACGGTTTTAAATATTTGATGTGCCTGACCATTCAGAAACAAACCAGGATCACTTTGATGTTGCAAACGCCGGGTATCAGCACCTAAAGAACTGCGTGCATCTGCATTTATTTTTTGAAGGTGAAGAAAGCTGTACAATAAAGCCTGTGCTGAACTTCATCAGATCCTCAAGTTTGACTCGGTCTTCTGTGACTCTCACGTGCTACAGAAGCAGCAATTAGTAAGTGCTGGCCAGTTGGAAATACAATAATGCTCCTTTTTAGTACCTGGGGCTGTTGTCATAGGAAAAAAATGCTCGAATTTGAACAGACCTGTCTCGTCATCTTAACTTCATTTGCACCCATTTATAACAGCTTGTCATGCTGTGTCTGCGGGTTCTTTTTTCCTAAGTTTCCTCTGGATATTTTTGTGTTATCTAGAGAAACATGACAAAACCAGAACGAAACACAACCATGAAATATTTCATGCAGGCCAAAACTGCATCGCTTTTGAGCAAGCTACTCCTTTGTTTCAACAGAGCTAGCTGCGGATTTGCTGTAAAATGATGTGGAATCACTTTTATAAACTCAGAAAAACATCCTATACAGTCTGAGCCAACTGCCACGCCCAAAAAACCCACCGATGGGGCTTTGTGCCATCAGCTCCTTCAAGTATTTACGTCTGCCTATACATCCCCTATCCAGAATATCACACAGAAGACATTTTAGCAAGGAATCACATAAAAAAAATATCTTTCTGTGCACCAAAAGTGGCTCTTTTCTTATTATACACAGGATAGCGAAGGCTAAAAAGCTCTGAATTAGATTAATCTGCCAAACCTGGAAACAGAGTGCTCCTTAATGCGCTGAGCCAGCTGGATTTGCCAGGCGCTGGAAAATAGCGTGGAGTGCTAAAAATTCACCTAACGAGATTTCCACAAAATTATAATCCCTGAGAAAAGCTTCTGGATGTGCCCTGGCTGATGAAACCCTGCTGAGGCAGCGGGTGGTTTGGGAGCTGGAGGGGACACAGAAATGCGTGGGGACACATGTGCCGTAGGGGCTTCGCAAGCACTTCATCCCTGGTTGGGAGAAGAAACAGGGAATTTAGCTCAAAAGGACCAAACATGGCCAAAGTGCTCCACACCTTTGACAAGAAGTGGCTCTTTGCATTTAAATGGAAGCGTACGACACGAAATAAAGATTATTCCAATCAGACCTATCAAGCTCCTGCCCCACATCAACCCTGTTGGGTCCCAGGTGGCTTCTGCAGAGCTGCTCGTGTCTGGAGATGCTGCAGTCATGGGGTGGCTGGCCCGGGCATCCCAACGGGCTGGAACAGCTGCTCGGTGCTTTCTCATGTCCTGCCCCAGGCTCTGCCATGGATGCTCCTCATTCTGCCTTTTCCTGGTTATCCCAGGTCCCTCCGCTGTTTCAGCTGGGATGGTTCGCTCATATCAGGAGCACAGCACAAACCAGGCTGGACTCGATTTTGTAGGTGAACCAAACATCCCCCCAGGTCTGGAAATATTGCAGGTTTTCCTTTGGTGTGCCGCTGCCCTGAGAGTGCTCGGGGGGCTCATTCGGAGCACTGAGAACAAGGGGACACTGAGCTCCTGCTTTTGGGTACCCACTGGGGAATAGAAACCTGGTGATTGTCCATTGAAACCTGCTTAAAAATATTTTAGAACCTGTCCCAGCCTTTTATTTGTTATTTCCTATCCCTGGGTATTCCTCTTCTGTCGTTATTTTATTTGCGGGTCTCGCTGCCAGTGCCTGGAGCACAAAGAGCACGCAAGGCTGTAACAGGGCGATCTTGTTCTCGTTAGAGAGCCAGTATCTTTTATTTTCCATGGAAACAATCCGTCAGGATTTTATAATCTCGATGAGTGGTGAAAGGCTCACTTGGCGCTGCTTAAGCCTCCTTTCTGCAAAACTCGTAGCTATGGATGCACAATTTTCTTCTTGTCTCTGATGTCTTCACAGTTTTCTTCTTGTCTCTGATGTCTTCACAGTTTTGCACCTACCATTTTTTTTTTACCAGTAAAAGTTTCTTTTTGTTTCCCTTTTGCTTCAGGATCCAATTCTCAGTGTTATACCTTACAAGAAGAGAATTACACGGATAGTTTTTCTTAAAATAAAAGGTAGCGTCTTGCGATGACGATAAGCAAGAAAATAATCTTTAATATTAATTCTTAAATTTCAATGCTCTCCTTTTTTAAAAATTTTATTTCACTATTTGCAGTCATTAAGGAGCCACATAAATGTTCACGGAAAAGAAATGTAAAGCTCAGACACTTGAAATACCGACTACATCTGAATTTTGAAAATTAAAAAAATTAATTGCCTTTGGGTAACTTAAAGCACATTACTTTGTATAACCTACCCAAAGAGAATTAATTTTGAGGAACAGAAGCTCTAGCATGTGATCCAGGCTAAATTATTGAATATTGAATATTCGGAGCAGAATTTGTCATTGGCAAGCCGCAGACCAAAACACATTTCACTGAATAAGTAACTGATCAAACAAGCTGGAGACCACATTGAACAGGGAACATCTGCTGAAAAAAACCATCTTCTTCTGTCCAATTCACACACAAAAGGGAAGGGGAGGTCTAGAGTGTGCCCACGCTGGATGGGGGACCAGTGCCTTTGCCTTGGTGGGATGTGGGGTGGGAGCTGGTGGCTGTGGAGATTCCATTTCATCCTGTCCCAGTTGGACGTGACCCGTAGAGGACCAAGTGTGTCTGAAAATGTCGCCAACGCCCGTCTGTCCTCTGTTGGTCCTTTAATAGAATGGATGTTCAATGCATATCTCTGCCATCCTCCTTCCCAGCCGGTGCTCGTGTCCCAGAGTAGCTCCGGGTGAAGATTTTTCAAAGGAGGATATTTCTTCCCTACGTTGACCAAGACGTTTTCATCCCAGTGGGATGGAGCCAGCTATTCTTGCTGAACATCCTCCTGCGTTGCTGGTGTGCGTGGCAGGAGGAGACATCATTAGGAGCCGAAAGCCAGTGCCTGCCGTGGTGTGTGATTATGGGAGGGTGGATTTCAGCTCGTTGGCCATGGGATTGCATACCCTGCTCATTAGCCTTCTGCCAGAACAAGGAGGATTGTTATCGCTGATCGCTGGACCGCAGCCGATGGCTCACAACCAACAGCCAAGACGGGTCCGACACCGTTCTGAAGCCCGCGGCTCTGTCCCATTTGGTCTAATAAGGTATTTATCTAGAAGTCTTAAAAAAATAATTCCAATGTTGAAATTATTCCCATCTGATGGACTAAGCAGCTGAATTGTGGCACAAGCTTCTTCCTACCCAAGCAGCCCCGTGGGGCAGAGCAGCAGGATGCGCGTGGCTGCCCGGCGTGTACTCGGGGGCAAGGTGAGGACGTTAAAATCCTTTTTTTTTCGCGTGCAGTAGCCCTTGCTGTAAGGGGGATTGTGGGTGAGAATCCTGTTCCAGACCTATAAACCCAGCAGGCTGCAAAAAACCATCACGAAGCAGAAGCGCCGAGCTCTCCAGACTCAGGGAGTGGGGAAACACCGAGAGCTGGGGCACATCCCAAGTCCCACGGAGGTGATGAGGTGCCTCAGTGAGTTATAAAGAGGCACTTTATAATGATGTTTATAATCACGTCGTGATTAACAGCCCAAACTGGCTGCTCCTGGCAGCTGCACCAAGCTGGTCTCTTTGGGTTCAGGGTTTGTCCCCTTTTTTTAAAGACAACTGGTGAGGAATTCCTGGGGATTTTCCCTGGGCATTCACGGAGGGTTTGGGAAATCTCATTTCCATGCTGCCTGCTGCTGGAAGGATTTTTAAACCTGAATTTCCCACCTTGACGAGACAGCACACAGAACCATATTTTCCACAGATCACAGAAAAGGTCCATGACAAATAGTCAAGAAAAGCCAGAATATTCTCCATGACGGCGATGAAGACCTTTGCATCCTTGCTGCAGTCTGTCTTTTGCTGGTTTGTGAGCAGAGGCGCTGCTTTCTTGTATAATGTCAGCATTTTAGTAAATATATTAGGAAATATTCTGATTTAGTTGGTACTTAGAGTCATCGAATGGATCACCGTATTAAAATAGTAGATAACTTCTGGAGAGAGAACAGTTCTTCAAATTCAATGTTTGTTTCAGGGGGATAATCTGCACCCGCACAGAGCCTGGCACCGTGGGATGCAGGGATGCAACGTGTAGTAGAGTAGCCTAAATAATAATCTACATATTATAATCATACAGAAATACATCGTTAATATCAAAACCTTCTTGTATAAGCAGGGGTTATTATTTTTTACACATTTTAGGGCACAGACTAAATTAAGAAATACATAATTGCTGTGATGGCACCAAGTTCCAGCTCTGTTGTGCAATGCAATCTGGAGTACACTGCGAAGAACAGGCTGGGGACGCAAACAGGGATGAGTGTTGAAAAGAATTAAATTAAGTCATTAAATTAAAAGCTGTATAATAGGGACCATGCCTAATAGCGTTGTCTAGAAGAAAAGTGATGGTTTCAAACCAAGTTTTCCAGTTCCACCGCCTGCACCTCTCCCCAGTATCTGCGCACAGCGACGGGGATGAAGGCTGTCGGCTGCGGCGTTGAGCAGACAGCAGTCTGCAGCCTCTGATGAACCGTCTGGGTTATTTTTAAATTCTACACGTGTGAGAAGAAGTGATTTAGCTGTAATGAAACAGAACTGGTTTCGTGCTGCCCTTCTCCTTGCAATCTGCTCCTCCTTGTTCCCACGAAGCTCCAGATGCATGTTTCAGGTATGGGATGAGCAGCACAACCCTGTAAGCCACACTTTGCACTTTCTGTAGAATTATTGGCTATTTCCATTGGAACCTTTCCATTTTAGACCCATCAAAGAAGCAACAAAGCCTTGCAGAGGAGGAGAGCTGGGTACAGGAGCCCCCAGGCTGGCCACATGCCTGTACACGTGGTTAATGCAACATTTTGGCGCACAGGGATTGGGAAGGGAGTGCTTATGGGACCACTTTTCAACAGCCACTCCACTCATTCACAATGAATTGTTTTTTTCCATGCATGAATTGCACCTAAGAAGCTCTGCAATTCAGTTTGACGCCGCTCATTGAGATCAGCTACGTTTCCCAAGTTGACCCCACAAGATGATCTTCACTCTCGCCGCTTGTTTCTCAGACTCACAAATGCAAAAAGTTCTTGTGCCAACCTAAAGGCAAGGAAGCAACCAACCTGGTCAAGGCTTTGTAAAAGTGCACGAGCTTTGGGGGTACTGATACGAGGGCCGTACCGAGTGGTGGGCACCATGCAAAACACTTGTCTTCTTGATGGGTGGGTGGACTTCGCAGTGCTGAGCTGCAGTCTTTGAGGATCTATTTGGCTGGATTTTTTTTTTTTCAATGTATGTGAAACTGAAAAGTAGTTTTTAGACAAAATAGGATACTTTGAAGAATACATGCTAGACAGTTTGAATGTAAAATTTTCACCAGTGATCCAGCTCTTAGGACAGCTGTCTGGGTTGCTTCAGATGTCAGCCCCAAAACAGGTAACTAAAAATAACAAATAACTGAAAATGGTGTTAAAAACCATGAGAGGACAGTACCTGGGCACCTTCCAGGCAGATCTGGACACTTTTCACTTCCAATAATTATTCTATATTATATCTCTATCCTCAAAATGGGTGGATATGAAGCAATTCCTGAATTTTGATGACCAGAGTTGGCGTGGAAAGCCCCCAGTGATCCCATACCGGTGAGCTTTCCCTCTTTTCCTAAATGAAGGCTGCTTTGGAAGGATCATTTCCTTTTGGCAGCCTTGGGACACCGGGAGAAACCAAAGCTATGGCCAGAGACACACAGCTCAGGAACCATCCACGGTCATTATTTCAACACTGATTTCCAGTATGAGCAGCATCCCTTTGCTTTTGGACTGGACACCATCAGTCTGAAGGTAGCTGCCCCAAAGAAAGGGTTAAGTTAGTTCCAGGAAACGTGGCTTTGCAGCCCAGTTTTCAACAGAAAAGCATTTTTTTTGCAGAGAGAAGGAAGAGCAGTTCGTCGTGCAAACAAAGAGCCGTATACTATAGCCTGACAAACAGAAAACAGGGATTTATCTCCAAACTAAATGGACATTCATTATCTAGAGCAATAAATGTCTGTTTGCAGTGTAAGTAACGTCTCCCTCCTACTCCAGCGCAAACTCTGCAGAGCAGAATGGATGGCCCTGGCCCCATCCCTTTATTACTTTCCATGAGTTTCTGCCTGGAACATGCTGGGGAGGAAGTTATTAACCAGAGGACGTTTGGAAACAAAGCCCAAGAGGAGCAATCACATTACATAAATTAGTATTTATCTACCATTTCGCTGACATGTAATATATGTCTGCCTGGACTAATTCTGATGGCAATTTTCCAGATCTGACCATTCCCCATAAATTTAGAGAAAACTCTATTTAACATCCTTGATTCACGCAGCCATTGCTAATGGGCTCGTGAACATCCACTCCCTTCTATAAGCACCCAATCTGAAGATGAAAGTACCGAGAGGGGGTCTGGGGTCTCCCCATCAAGTGGGGGGTTCCCCTGTTCCCCCTTAGGGACATCTGTCCTGGTGACACGCAGTCCCTCCTGCCTTGCACCTGGGGGCTGCAGAAGGTGGGGGAGCAAAGCTGGGCTCTTTGCAGGTTTAGTAAAATATCCCTGCTGGTGGAGCGGGGCTGAAAAGCTGCGGGGAAGATCCCAGCTTTGGGAAAAATGTTGCCTTAGCAACTCCTTGCTGGCCAGCTTTTGCAGAGGAGGCGGCCGCGGCGGGGCTTGTGGGCAGGTTAACTTCATTGCTGCTGCAAAAACTGAAGTCAATTTACACTGAAATGATAGATACCTGTCTGTTCTCAACATAAACCACGCACAGACTGGAGGCAACTGCTGCAGACAGCCCACGGGGGCGGCTGGTCCCAAGGTGGGAGCTGGTGGGTGTGCTGCTGGGGCAGAGGGTCAGAGC
>NW_010136300.1:397-1364 GCF_000699245.1 Pterocles gutturalis | reverse complement strand
ACTTTGGGGCCAATATTTGTAATAACCAGAAGCAGCAGTGCTGCAGCCTTGGCAGGCTCTTTTCCCTTTTTCTTTTATTTCTTCCTTGCTTCCCTTCTTTTTCCCCTTCTTCCCTTCTTTTTCCCCTTCTTCCCTTTTCCCTTCTGCATGTACAAAACTTGCCCCAGCCCACGCACGGGAGCTCAGAAAACATAAAAGTGGGGTTGGAATTAGGGTGGGGAAGCTGCTTCCCGCGAGCCCTGGAGCAGCCCAGCCTTACCCCGCTGCTCTCGGCAGCTCCCACATCTCCCACGCACCCCGGCTGGGATTTTGGGGCAGTTTGTTCTTTAGGTGGGGGAGCGAGCTGGAGATTTCTCATCCATCCAACCCTCCCCTCTCCTCCCAGATCCAAACGCTGTGATCCCGGAGCAGCTGACGACGAGTCGGCCGAGCAAAGAGTCTGACAACACGGTGAAAATCGTCACGCAGAGCCCACGCAGCAAGGTCCCTGCCGTGGAGGAGCCCGGCAAGCCGGGTGGGTTTCACCAGGGACACCCCGGGAGAGGGGCTGGGGGGCTCAGCATGGATCCCGGGGGTGCCAGCCATCCCAGAGCAGGGCTGTGGATGGGTTTGAGCGTTGTGCCCATCTCCACCATGCTTGCAGCATCTCCTCGCCCCAGCCCTGCGCCGTATGCTGGGGACCGCTCAGGCTGCGGTGCGGAGCAGCTGGGGTTTGTTTTCCCAGCTCTGGTATGTCCTGGCAGGAGCGTTGCAGGGAAGTGCTGTTTCAGCGCTCTCCTCCTCCTCCTCCTGCTTGCTGCCCGTCTGTTCCTCGCAGTACATCCGAGAGGGCTCGGAGGAGGTGAGGTCCTTGGGTTTTTGAGCCGAGGCGGTGTGAGAGCCCTTTGAAGGTGGTTTCCTGAGTTCCTGACCCTGCTGAGAGAAAAGTGAAATCAGATGAAGCGGGGAAGAGTTGCTCTTTTCTTCT
>NW_010136300.1:0-383 GCF_000699245.1 Pterocles gutturalis | reverse complement strand
CGGCCAGCCGAGCCCTCCCCCCGCGGGGGGCTGCGGCTGCCCCGGCCAGGGGGTCAGGAGGAGGTGGGGGGTCAGCAATTGGATATCGCGGGGGGCTGCAGCTATCAGAGCCCACTTTCACCCGAGCATCCTGGTCTGGAGCAGAGAGAAGAGTCTCCCGAGGTCTGGGCTGGGAGGGGGAAAAGGGGGGACCAGCGATGTGGGGTGGGGGACAGGGTGCGTGGTCACCGCTCTGCAGAGGCCCAGAGCCTCTGCTGTGGTTGGGGGCTCACCAGCCCCATGGGCTATGGGGAGCTGGCAGTTGGCAACTGGAAAATAGGGATTTTATTTAATTTTTTTTTTCCCCACGGAGCATGGACCTAGCTGTGCGCAGCCCCTGCGGA
>NW_010136299.1:0-1111 GCF_000699245.1 Pterocles gutturalis | reverse complement strand
GCCCCCGGGGAGAGGGGAGCGGCCCCCAGCCCAGCCCCTGGGGAGCAGCGTCACCTCAGCCCCTGGGGACACTGAGACTGGAGCAGCGGCAGCCAATCGGGATGTGAGGACACAAGCCTACAGCAGCCTCAGCCAATCAGGATGTGAGGACATGAGCCTACAACAGCCTCAGCCAATCAGGATGTGAGGACACAAGCCTACAGCAGCCTCAGCCAATCAGGATGTGAGGACATGAGCCTACAACAGCCTCAGCGGAGGAGAGCAGTGACTGCAGAGCGTGAAACCCGACAAATGTGGGACAAGAGAAAGCCAGCCAATCAGAGACTGTGATGTGATGTCTAGCCAATCAGTGTCTGTAATCAGAGGCCCAGCCAATCGCTGTATGGTATTATAGGTTCAGCCAATCAGTGCTTGGATCAGAGACCCAGACAATCGGTGTTTGGCATCACAGGCCCAGCCAATCTGTGCCTGGATTAGAGGCGCAGCCAATAGGTGCCCGGATCAGAAGCCCAGCGAATTGTTTCTTAGTCTCTTATACCAGGCAGTGATTGGCTGGGGTTCTGATCCAGGCACTGATTGGTTGGGCGTGTGATGCCAGGCACCTATTGGCTGGGGCTCTGTCACTGTTGGGCCTAACCTCTGATACCGTGGACCAATTGGCTGGGGCTCTGATGCCAGGAAGCGATTGGCTGGAACTCTGGTTTGGGCACTGATTGGCCAAACCTCTGATTCTATGCACTGTTTGGCTGGGCTTCTGATCCGGGCACTGATTCGCCAGGTCTCTGATATCAGGTACTGATTGGTTGGACCTCCAATCCAAGCACTGACTGGCTGGGCCTCTGATGAAAGGCACTGATTGGCTGGGTCTCTGATCTGGGCACTGATTGGCCGAGTCTCTGATCCGGGCACTGATTGGCCAAGTCTCCAATACACGCACTGTTTGCCTTGGTTACTGACACGAGGCAGCGATTGTCTGGGCCTCTGATATGGATCAGAAACCCAGCCAATCTGTGCCTGGCCTCCCTGATCAGAGGCCCAGCCAGTGGGTGCCTGGTATCAGATGTCCGTCTGGACGAGCTGGCTGACAAGGGCCTTACCTGGAACCATCTTG
>NW_010136298.1:0-281 GCF_000699245.1 Pterocles gutturalis | reverse complement strand
ACAGGGCGTTGTAAGCTGGTGGATACGGGGTTTTAAAAACCTGGTTTAAATTTGCGGGGCAGAGAAGAGGAACAGAAGACTCCTCCTGCCATCTCTACCTCCTAGCAGCAGGGCTTTTAGCACATACCCTGTCACCCAGGCCACTGGAAGGATGCTGAGGTCCTTCATCCTGCACCTTCCTTAATTAGCATCGTTATTACACATATTAATAAAGCAACCATCACAGTTTTGAACCCCAAGCAGGAGGTAGGAGCTTTTTTTTCTTTTCCCTGGGCAATATA
>NW_010136297.1:0-827 GCF_000699245.1 Pterocles gutturalis | reverse complement strand
TCCCCAGGGTCTGGCCCGACACTCCTCAAGGGTGTTCTCCAGCCCGGTGCAGGTGACCCTGTCCAGCCAGATGCCATCCAGCCCCTTCCCGAAGGAAGCCCCTCCCGGTGCCGCCATGGCCCTGCCGCAGCCCAGCTCCCGGCACACCACCACCGCGTCCTTCAGGTCCCAGCCGTCGTCGCAGACCGTCCCCCATTGCTGGTTGTGGAGGGGGGGGCCATCCACCAGCCGGATGGTCGATGAGTTGGTTGCGCCAACGTCTGGAAGCGCCGTAGAGATGTCACAGGGGGTTGGGGACACACGTGATGCCGGTGGCAACACCCAGGGCTGGGGCAAAAGGACCCCCCACCCCAGGAAGGGCTTTACCATCCCGCTACAGCACCATCCTGGAGGCAGCGAGATGCAGGATAGACCCCTCCGACCCCGCAGGACGCCCCGTGTTGCAGGAACGGGACACACCTGAGCACACGACGCCGGCGTCTTCTCCATGGTTGCAGTTACTCTGTCCCCAGGGACGAGCTGGGCACTGGGCGATGTTGTCCTCGCTCCCGCTGCAGCTCATGTCGTCCAGCCAGATGTGCCCTGTCCCCTGCCCGAAGCGAGCCCGGCCGTGGGCCACCATGGCCCTGCCGCAGCCCAGCTGCCGGCACACCACTGCCGCGTCTTTCAGGTCCCAGCCATCGTCGCAGACTGTCCCCCACTGCTGGCTGTGCAGGACCTCCACCCTCCCGGCGCAGTGGTGCGGGCCATCCACCAGCCGGATGGTCGATGAGTTGGTTGCGCCAACGTCTGGAAGCGCCGTAGAGATGTCACAGGGGGTTGGGGAC
>NW_010136296.1:0-3488 GCF_000699245.1 Pterocles gutturalis | reverse complement strand
AGGACCGGCCGAGCAGCACAGGGTGTTGCTGTGTGTGTTATGGGTCCATGGCACGGTGCAGGAATAATTTCTGCTCCACAACCAGATCCATCAGAGGTGGTTCTAAGGCAGTTTGCTGATGCAAAGTCTGCTCGGGGACAATGCAAAGCAATGCTTTTTGGCAGGAGGGTCAGCGTGGCAGTGGGGAGCAGGATGGCTCGGCACTGCTGTGTGGGAGCAGGTGCCAGTGCTGGTACTGGAAAGCCTGGCTCTCAGCAAACACAACGGGAGTTCAGGCGAGGACACGGCCACAGCCAGCTCCGGGATTTGCTGAGCTCCACTAGGTAGCTGGAAAACTCCAAGAGCTCAGCTGGGTTTCAGACAAAGGCACACAGAGAGCAGCCGGTGACTGCCGAGAAGGGCGGTGGGCACAGGGGTCCTGTGGAACTGGGGCTGGCTGGGGCAGCGGGACCAGCCCGAAGCTCTTTGCAGCTCCCCAGAGACAGAGGAACTGGCTGAGAGCTCCACTGAAGATCAGTGAGATAGAAAGCCACAATGCACCGTTCAAAGCACTCGGTGTACTGAAATGTGATCCTGTTTCAATGCAAGTCTCTGAGAACTAATATATATAGTTAAAAAAAAAAAAAAAGATACCGCAGACAATTGCCAATCCATTCTCAGGACTGCTGAAAGCAATTCTCCAAGGCAGGTCAAATTTACTACATATTTTAGAAAGAAAGCTGGGTTGAAACCCAGGTATTCTGTATTTGCTTTATTTCTAAAAGATTGCCTTTGCACCACCTTTACCTTGTCCCTTCAGGCACAGTGGGATCCATCAAGTATCTGTTTCAAAGATGGAAGCGCTCAGCACCTCTGCTGAATAGCATGTGCAACACGTATCTGGGGAAGGGAACTCTGCAGCTATTTAATCCGTAGAGATTCACTCGGAGCTGCAGCAGTGGGAGCAGGAGAAGGGTTCAGCCACCCAGACGTTTCCTTCACTGTCACTGTGCAGCAGCATTACAGACTGTCTGCCTGGGGGACCGAGCTGCCTGTCACAGCTACTGCAAGGTGCTTGGACTCGATGCCTCTTCATGGGAACGAAATGCTGGAGGAGATGCATAACATCCTTTTCCCATCAAGTTTTATGCTCGATCTTTATGCTATGAGCCAGGATCCCTGCACAACCCAAAATGGCATTTTGGAGCCCACCTGCCATCCTGGTCCAGCACCTCCTGGGCTGGGCAGGACCCCATGGCAGCAGGATGCCTGCAGGGAGGTGCTGGTCCAGCCCAGGCTCAGCCCATGGATGCCATCTGCCGTTCAGAGCACTGGGAGGAGAACGGGAACCCATCCAGCACTGCTCAGCGCTGCCTAAATCAAACCACCCTGCACACAGAGTCAGGGTGCGTCCAGCTCACCTCCCTGCTCCCCAGCCTTGGCTCCCGGTCACATCTCCAGGCACCGCCCTTTTCTTCCAAACAAAAGCAGATTGTCTCCTGCAGCCTCCTGTTTCCCACAGCAGTAGGAGCAAGGCAGGATTTAAGGTGTGAGAACCACCAGGGGAGAGATGTAATCCTCCAGCTCGCGTCTGCCAGCGTGCTGGAACTAGTGAATGCCACCATCAAGCCCACAGAGGGAATGGGAAAGTTTGGAGGATCTCCCCTGCTCCTGGAGGGAATCTCAGCCCATGAGAAGGGAATTCCCACGAGCCAGAGGAGCCCCCAAGCAGAGCCCAGCACTGGGACAGATCAACCCAACCTCTAATCCTAGTTTTTGCCACTGACCATGTAATTACAGCTCTTCTCACCTGCCTGCTGCCTGCTTGCCTCTCTGGGTTTGCTAAGCCCTTTATGATCTGCTGGTAAAAAGCAAATGACATTATTCCTGGAGAAAGTGCTCCAATATTTCAGGTACAGAGGTCTCCGAGTGGGTGTTAGCTGGCAGCTCGGTGCAGTGGAGGCGTGCTGGAAGTGTCTGAAGTCTCGGCAGCTGCCTTTCCCTGCAGATTTTGGGGAGAAGCCAGCAGACAGAGCAGGAGGGGGCTGCAGAGCATGCTGGGGGTCACAGCAAGAGCTCAGGAAGCCCCCCAACCCCCAAAATTGGGATAGACTTGGAAACAAACTCTGGAGAGAGCTGCTCAGTATGGGAACTATGTCTGGAAAAATCCATGCAACATCAAGGCTTCAAGCTCTTGTAAAAACTTCTCTCTGCAGAGCACCACCACGGGGAAAAGCCCCCCCAGCCAGGAGCACCCCACACCGCAGAGCAACCTGCCACTGGCTGGGGACACAGCGGCTCCGGGGACATGCCAGTGATCTGTTTGGTGACAAGATCCTGGGTTTCAGGACAAAGGCAGCTGACCCAGACCTGCTTCTCACTACGCTGTGACTCAGAGAGCTCCCCTTTCCCTCGCTCTCTAAATGCTCGGCACATCCCCAGCTTTGATTGCTGATGGTCACCCCCCCCCAGCCGTGTCCCCAGCCCCTGACATCTCTTCATTAAATCCTAGAGCGGGTTTATTCCCATGACGCTGCTTTGTCTGTCACTCTCTTCAGCCTTTCTGGAGGGAGAAAGCAAAGGCTCAGCCCCCAGCTGTGCCGCAGGCAGACAAAGGGAGCGGGTTCCTCCTCCCCTTGCTCCCGCTTAACAAAGCCAGCGCAGCAGCACTGAACCCTGAGCCCTGACCAGCGCGGCCTCGCTGCAATCAACAGGGCTCAGGGCTAATGAGAAAGCGAGAGCAGAGGAGCACCAGGCTGTGCTGTGTGTGGGAAAGGTTCCTTGAGGACAAAGGAAAACACTTCATTACTAGCTAGAGACTCTCAGCTGTGCAGAGGCAGCTGAGAGGGAGATCGGCTGTGCCAGGAGACACGGGGGTTGTTCTAGAAGAGGAGAAGGCTCCTTCTCTCCCTCCAAGCCTCCTCCATCCTCCTCTAATTTTTACAGTTCAAAGGGATGGTTTATCAGCCTTCTGGGGTCAGGAGGCAGCACACACACAGGGATGCTCACAGCACATTCCTGCAGCTCTGCCGGATCCAGCAGACCTTTAAGCACCCAGGGATGCCATTAGACAGAAATATCTGGTCCTGGTGCCCCGCTCACAGTTCCCTGCAGCCTCACCCCTCAGCACATCTCACCCTGGAGCCCTTCCCAACTGCAAGATTGTCCCAGCTGGGCTCCGTGCTCCTCACCTGGGGCCTGGAGCACAGCCCAGCATCGCTGTGGGCAGTTCCCCACCCCGGCCAGAGCTGTGCGGCTGTGTCAGGGGCAGAGCTCTGTTCTGCAGTTAGATGGTTGCATCTATACAACCTAAATGGTGCCTAAAGAAAGCCTGAGGAGCACAGATGGGAACGCGACAGGGGATGGGGACAGACGCTGCTGTGCCTGCGTGGGCAGCCAGAGCCAGGCAGGTGGGATGTCAATAATCAGCGAGCAGGTTGTTGGCTGCGGAGTTGGTGCCTTTCCCCTTTCATCACTCTTGAGATCAGAGCGAGGGGACTGGGAACTGA
>NW_010136295.1:0-327 GCF_000699245.1 Pterocles gutturalis | reverse complement strand
TCCCTGCCTCAGCTAAAGGCAAACCCATTTGTGCGATTCCTTTTGCTCAAGAACTAGGAAGAACTTGGTGGGTGATGCAGAAGGATGGAGAAGTCCGATGTGTACCTCAAGGGGATTTAATGTTGGGTGAAAGTAGCTGATTAATTCTATTGTATAACATCAATTGCTGCATAACCCTACACTGGCATATTATCATTGCTATAATTGTTATGTATTATACTAATGATATTCTATTAAGAATCACTCAGGTTCAACAGAACCAGAACTGACATCTGGCATCTTCCTCGAGATCAACATTCTCAGCCTGCAGACCATGGACATGGACTG
>NW_010136294.1:0-1163 GCF_000699245.1 Pterocles gutturalis | reverse complement strand
AATTTGCTTCATGGTACAATAAACACTCCACAGCAGCACACATCTTTGTGGGTGTGCATGCCTGTGAGTGTGCATACCTCTGTGTGCATATAGGTGCGCGTGTGTGTGCACCCATGAGGGTATGTCAAAGGTCTTGCTAAAGCCATGGCACCCCACGGCCAGTACCCCTCCCCTTCCCCACAGTGCCACTCACGTCCTCAGAGAAAGCAATGAGATGGATCAGGCAGGATTTGCCCCCTGTGAACCATTGTGGTCTGCTCCCAACCCCCTTCTTGCCTTTCATGAGTTTAGAAAAGGCTTCTGAGAGTATTTGCTCTATCATCCTTCCAGGGACTGAGCAGAGACTGTCCAGTCAGCACCCTGAACACCCTTGAGTGCATCTCTAGTGATCCCATGATCTTGTGCATGTCCAGTCGGTAGTAAGAGCTCCTTAGTTCTTTCTTATTCTACTGTGGGTGCTGCTTCATTCCCAGAGAGTCTGTGGAGGGGCTCAGGGATGTGATAGGCCTGAGGAGAAGCCACACCAGTAAGATCTGAGGAGAAATAGGCATCGTGTACATCAGCCTTTTCCCAGTCGTTTCTCACCAGGTCCCCATCCTCAAGAAGCGATAAGCCCACATCTACTTAGACTTCCAAGCACCTCCATCCCATGGTGGAACCCCCTCTCCACGTCCAAGGTACTGGAGGGCAGATGGGTAGAGTGGAGAAAGCTTTTGTGTGGGTGAATGGGCTCAAGCTGGGCACGTTACTCTCATTAGCTGCACCTCCCCCTCACGCCAGGTGCAGATCAGTCTTGCCCCAACCACATTGAACCCTTGGACATGGGACTTGCAGAAGATGACTCTGACAAGTCCAGCACCTGTGTGGTGGCCCTGGACAGCTCTCTTTCGGTGTGAGTCTTCTCAACTAACTCTAGATGCCCAGAGGTGTGTTTATTGGGGGGTGGTGTGGGGGGGTGTGTGTGTGTTGTTTAAGCCAGCTGTCTAGTTGATCTTGAGGGTCAACAGAAGAAAAATCGGTGCTTGTAAGGCATGGATTGCCTGATCTGTGTGAGACAGGGTGAACTGAGGCTTGACAGTGCCTCTCTCTCTGCTGATGATCAGTGGGGTACAGAAGAGTAGCTCGCCTGGACATACCTGCTCTGGAGGCAGGGGAGATCAATT
>NW_010136293.1:6753-35609 GCF_000699245.1 Pterocles gutturalis | reverse complement strand
CCTGCTGAAAAATGTCTGCAACAAGGAACAGAGCAGCACAGAGGGCAGGGAAGTCCCAGCCCACCCAGCGCTGGACCCCCAGTTTGTGAGCTCTTACCCAGGGGACGTGAGGACAGCGCTCTGTCACCCAGCTCCTCACTGTTCTGCAGGGACCTCGCTCTCCCCGCAGCTTGGCAATACGCAGGAATCGCCTTAAAGGAAAGTCAGAGTGTTTCTGGGTCTGCCAGCCGGCTGCTGGGGAGCACAGGAGGTGTCTCTGTCATCCTACCGGAGATGACCCAGACAGTCAGAGATGGGGCACGTGCTCTACCAGGTGAGGCTGAGGGAACGGGTCTTGTTCAGCCTGGAGAGGAGACAGCTTTGGGGGGACTCAGCAGCAGCCCCCCAGCGCTTACAGCTGTGCTACCAAGAAAACAGGCTCTTCACAGCAGCGGCAGGAGAAGAGGCAATGGGCACTACTGAAAACAAGAGAGCTTACAACGTGACATAAGCAGAAACTTCCTTGCCATGAGGACAGCTATCCAGAGAGGCTGTGCAATCTCCTTTCTTGGGAGGGGGGTTTAAAGACTGACCCTATAAAGCCCACAACAGCCTGATCTGACCTCAGAGCTGACCCTGCCCTGAGCAGAGGATTGGAGCTGTGACCTCCCGGGGTCCCTTCCCACCTGAAGGAGGACTCCGTTAGTCTGTGCTGAGTCAGCCACGTGCTGCCACACAGCACTGCTGAAGTCAGGGACAACATCACACCAGGAAAACAGGACAGCTACAGCTTACTGAAACCAAACAGCTAGATATACCTACAGAAAGAGAGTCTGGAAAGCTTTAAACACGAGAATAATGAGGTTAGCATTTGACCTAATTGGCATGAGAACTTATAAAATATTAATCTCAGGAGCTTTGGAGAGGATTTGAGATGTACAGAAATCTCAAGCTGAACACAAGGGCTTGCTTCTGGGTCATAGGTGGTTACTTTAACTAAGGGACAGTCAGTTTTGAAGTTTAGGAAAGAGGATTTGTGGTTTAAAGCCCATATACTTAAAACAATTCTGATCTCAACCCAGCAAAAAGGAAACTGAGGCACAAGAAAAAGATGTAGTCATTGTCCTCCTTGGATCTGCAGGTTTGCTGCGCTCAAGTAATACTGTGCTTGACCACAACAGGAACCCCTGAAAAGTTTTCTTTCATTAACTGTGACTCTCTGAAGAGCTTAATTAATACTCGGCACATACATAGTGCTGGAGTTACCAAAGGAGATGTACTTAACCTATTAACATACCTGGTGAGCAGAAAGGAGACAAGGCTATTGGCCAAGAGCTGGAACATGTGGTAGGTACCTTTTTTTAGACAACCAGTGTTCAGGCAGTACAGCAGAAAGGAAAAGGGCACTGCTGTGACCTACACGCACAAAGAAGAAAGTGCAGATCAAGAGGACCTTTAAGCATGTAGTGTAGTGGGTAAGCACCTACCTACAGAAGCTCATCAGGATGTGCGATAGCAGCATTCATACTAAAAGCACACCCTCGTCCCCTATCTTTTGCCCAAAAATCACGCAGTAAAAGTGCTAAGGTTACAAGTTCTCTAAATACAAAAAATTAGCCCTCCAACAGCAACGTGCCCTGCTCTGTGTTCAAGCTATTCTCCTGCCTTTAATTACGTAACCACATACACTTTTTCCAGGGGCCCCATGCCCTGCTGAATGATTACAGTGCTGCCTTTCACCCTGTTCATCCCGCGTACAGCCTCAGGACTTGCTTATTCCACCTCCACTGCATACGAGGGCAACACTTACGAGAGCTTCTGCTCTTCTTCCTCCATGGTACCCAGCTTCCTCACACAGTAATTAACTTATTTTTGCAGCACAGCAATGGCCCTATGCACGTTATAATTTCTGCAGTAGGAGAATGAAGAGACTGCGTCTAAAACTATTAAAGTGTCTGGTAAATATCAAGTACTAGATTGTTGTCAAGACTTCTTAGCATTACACAGCATTTTGCATGTTCAAGGCATAATTTCCACTAACTTCAAATATAGCTGTAAGAACAGCATAGCAACACTAAATGAAAATAATGGTAAACACACTGTTCTAGCATTTCATGATGAATATTAAGAAGCGGGGAAAAATTTAACATCAAACTAGAAAAAACTCAACTCATACCCCTTGCCCACAGTCAGGCTGCTGCATGAGAATGCTGCCGTCTGCTGAGCTATTCCCAAGTGTCCCTGGTGGAGCAGAAAACAAGCGGCAATCAGCTGTGAACAGTCTGGTTCAGCCAACTTGCCCACCATAGGAGCAATCCCAAGTGAACGTTTAGTAGGCTGCAGTGTTCGGGGGTCTCATCAGTTCAGACATCCTCACTTGTTTTGGCAGACTGCAGAGGCACCTCCAGGCTGGTGTTCAGCTTTCCTAACTGTCTGAACAGACAAGCAGACATGTTGGGACTCACAGTATGTCTTCACATCATTAAGCATTGTTCAAGTTTGTTCCAGCTGCTAGGAACTGGTTCCCTCTTTTTATATCTTCTAAGGCCTGATGCTGTCTTGCCCTCCTTAAATGTTAACACTGCATCCAATAGTCCTATTATTGTCTATGCAATCCCTTGCCTAACCTGTTATTTAATGCCAATCTCTGTGAGGAAAAAAAAAAGCCTGTATCTCCCTGCACTAGTCTGACTGTGGTCAGGATCCCTTGGAAACAAGCATGCGATCATGTAATGAAAGAGAGCAACAAAACACACTGAATAATGCGGTGGGGTTGGACAAGTAACCTCTTCCTTTGCATTTCAGTTTGGAAGAGCAGTAACATTCTCTTTTAACATAAGATCGTAAGACTCCTAAATAAAACAACAACAACAACAACAACAAAGTATCACAGTGACTCTTAGCTATGCTGCTAAAATCATAGAATTCATGTAGGAGCTAGTAGCATCAGGACATTGTCACCCATGGGGAGGAGATAGTGGGGTGAGGAGTGACTGTTTTGCAAGGGGGTCTTGGAGCCGCTTGCTGGGAGCACCAAGAGGAATCCAGAGATTTGATCAATCTAAGGAGATTTGGAAGGAAGCGTTTTTGTTGATTTAAAAATCTCTGCTTATCCCCTACTGTGTGCCTTCCTGCCCCTTCCTTACAGCTTACTCCCTCTTTCTCTTCTTCTGGTCCTTTTCCCTTCCCCCCATGCTGAGCCCTGCCAGCTCTCACCCAGCCTGCCCGTGTGCCCTGCTCAGCTGCCCTTTTTGTCTCACGCAACCTAAGCAGGGCTCAGGTACAGCGTGCCACCTCACAACAAATGGTTTTTGTCATCTCTAAGTAGGACAAGCTTTATTAAGAGAGAAAAGGGAATGACCGCTTCCAAAAACTACTTGAAATGCTAAAATAAGAAATAACCCTTTCAACACTCTAGACTGTTGCTTATTTAAGCTACAATGCTATGTGTTTGCAAGATACTCTGTTTTTTGAGGGACAGTACTTGAAGGCTTAAATTGAGGCACAGTGGGTTGTTCTTTGGTGACTCCTGAACTGTGAACAATGTTCGTTCAGACATTTGTAACACAGAAATGGCTCCTCTAACACTTGAAAACTTTTGTATCTCAGTAACAAAGCAGCAATGTAATCTCTTAATCCAATTTACATTCAAAACACCCTCATTTTATTCTTTCTGCTGAAGTTGGTTATCACTGCTCCTTTGTCAGACCAGACAAAGCAGCTGTGGTTGGTATTTCTGGCCAGGACTGTAACAGATTGGGTATCTGCTGCGGGGCTCTAGCGTTATGCTAAAACATGCAACGTCAGCAGATGTGGAGGCAGCCATTTGTGTCCAGCTGTTGTAGGAGGCTCCCCAAATTCAGGGCTGCTGTGGATGGTCAGGCCCTCAGGGCTGTCAGGGTGTGAACACCTCGGGATGATGAATTTCACTGGATGACTGGACAGAAGTCTTCTCCAATCTCTCTGCAGTGGGAGGGTCAGAGCTACCCCAACTAAGGCCACAGAAACTGGGCTTTTAAAACCCCAGAGCCTGGACAGGTCAGGAATTATCTTACTGAACCCAGGGAGACCCAGCGCTCTCACTGGGATGAAAGTACACCTGATTTTTTGTCTAGCTCAAGCCAAGTCTTGCTGACGTCAGGGAGACTGAATTGGTTCAAACTGCAAGCTGTGGACTCTGCCCACAGGACACTGACTGAGAAGCTGGGCAGCAAAAGGCATGTGGACTGCCTGGTGGTGTGTCCAGCCTCATCACCAACTTACAGGGAATCCAGTGAATGCCATTTGTAGGTGTGAATTGTATGAGCAGCCTGGGCTCACTAACATAAAGAACTTATGTGGGTGATTCCCTTTCAATAGGTTGCACTGCTTTCCCATTGATGGAGAAATGCAGAGAATGGATGCAAGGGGAAGAAATGTATGTATATTCTCAAGTTCTTTCATCATAATACCATAGCATGCACAAGCTATGCTTAAGGCTTGGACTATACAGATGAATATCCTGTAGGGTAGAGACTCTGTGCCTCACACAACCAAACGCCAAATGCCATTCTTCCTAGCTGCTCATCAGTATGGACAGAAGACTTCCCTCTGCAATTGAGTGCTCCACAAAAGATTACTGTGTTTAACTGACACTCCTGAGCAGATGGCCTATGTTTCCTAGTACCAACAATATACATCTTTTTTCTATGTTTTTTTGCTGCATGCATCAAATACTAAATTAATCTGAGATGGTTACTGAGGTGTCAGAATTTTTCTCTTCTGTATTTCAGTTCTCTCTTTCCTTGGAGATAATGGAGGAATAAGGCAGATAAATCTCACACTACTACAAAAACCTGAGTTACTCTTGATATTCTTCTTTCCTTGAGTTTCTTTCCAACAAAAAGTGCCTGCATCTTGCTATATCCCAGTCATTTGCCCACCTGTAACAAAATCTCTAAACTCAGTATTGGAAATACAGAGAACCATTCACATTAAGTAATGGAGTACACAGTGCGAAAAGTTTCCAGTGCAAAGCTGAGTTTGAACTTTTAGTCCATAAATTCTCATTATGGCTCATCAGTAGAGGAAGTGTTGTGTAACAGATAAGGTTTCCTTGCTGTGTGCATTTCTTACTGTCCCCTTCCCTAACATTTGAAAATAACTCTCATGCCCAAGATTGGAGAAGTTTATCATATTTCCAAGCCCTTCGAATATATGCATTATCTAGAAGCTATTCTGTTTTATAAATCAAATTCCATCCTAATCTAGTGGCTGAAGAGGCTCTGCATCAGCCAGATGATGTACACAAACCACAGCAACAAACCACAGCATGTTGCCAGTAATGACATTGAAGCTATACTCCCTTCTCTTGTTCAGTCTGGGAAACTTGTAGTACTCTTTCACAGGCCACAGGAGTTTAGACTAGATAGAAGCAAAACAAGGATTAAGTTAGATGGAAGTGCAGGAAGAAACTACACACACAAACTGGGGAAACCTGGTGGAGAGCTCTTTCCCAAAGACAAGGAAAGGATGTGTCTTTCTGTCTCTACGGCATCACTTTACTAAGTTCGACGAGGGGTATATGCATCTGATTTACTCTGCAGCAAATTGTCCCATGTCTAGACTTTTGGGAGAGGTAAAACAAAAGGCAATGGGGGTGCACATGCACCTGAAATTTTGGTAACAAGCTTGTTTGAGTACAGTTTCCTCATCAGCCACATAATTAGTGGCTGGCTCCACACAGTGGTTTCTCATGTAATTCCACTGAGTAGGGGTTCGGTATTTGGTATTTTCTCTCTCAAAATAGCATTGCATTAGTTGTCCAGTGAGGTACCATTTGCAAGCCTGAACAGTCTGGCAGCCTTTGCAAGCCTTTGAGCGGCAGAACTGTGAAAGCTGGCTGGAGTCCTGCTGGCCACTGCCAGTCCCACTTGTGGCTGGAGAGATTAGGCATTAGAAAGATGGTTGCGCCCTCATGCACATCACTGAGTGTGAAATCTGGTGTCTGCAGAGACAGGGATAGCCTATCAGCAGGTGAGTGCCCTATAAACTTAAGGGCACACTGAGATTTCTTTAAGAAAAAAGGCAAAGTGCTAAAAGTATAGAAATATTATACCAACCCAAGTCAGTATCTGGCACTTACAAAATAACCATGCACCTCCCAGGAGCTTGGCTTAGAGGTCTTATGGCAGACAAGTTTTTGACACATGGTTATGGAAAAGTACTCTGCCAGTCAGGTTTCTTACTTCATTTCCCCCTCTGGAGCTTTCTTCCTGGTAGGAAAAATCTCACAAAAATTTAAAACCTTCCTTTCTGCTGCAGATGTGTTATTTTCCTCAACTCTCAGCTATTTAGTAGTAATCTGAGACATACAAACTTACCACTCATGCTCATTCAGTCCTACAAGCATGACTGATTATATTAAGCGTTTCTGTGTGTGTCAGAGCATACATGCTGATGAGATGTAGCCGTTTACCTGGCCTTTTAGGGTGCCACAGTGGCAAAGATTCTCCTGTGAAACACACTTCAGAGGCCAACCTACCTCATCATTCAACTCATCTTTAAAAAGTGGGCCATTTTTAAAGCAGAGGACTAAACAAAGGAAGAAAAGGCATGTGCCTGTTTTTAGTCCCCGCTTCCAGCTCTGCAGGTGACCCTTTCTCTGCACAGCACCTGCCTGTTGCTAAGCCAAAGCCTGAATTACTGGTAGTGCTGCAGCACAGCTCCATATAAGTTTGCTAGAGCTGAGTCCTAAAGCCTCAGAAGACTCCTCTGGCATGGAGAAAAGGCCAAAGGGAGCCTCAGATCGTGCTGTTTTTTTCTACAAAGCCCTTGCCAATATTTATTTGCCCATCTGAAAGTGAGGATTAATTTTCAGCACTGAGTGAGGATTTTTAAAGCTATGACAAGTCTTCTAAAAGTATGTCTTTTCAGCAGAAGTTGTGGTGAACAAGATGTTTTACCGTAAACACCTTGTTAGTGTGTGTGCTGTGCACAGCTGCGTCATTTTGTGTCACTTTGTTAAGCTATGACACCCCATGCTACTCAGAGGCTTTGATTGCAGTTGCATAAGCATCTGTGTCAGCCCAAAAGGATGCCAAAGCTGATCCTCACAAATAATGCTGGACTTGTGTACTGTAAAAAGCATGGCTAAACTCTAATCACAAACTTTCTGACACTTGCTAACAACAAGATGGGTTCCTGCCTGCTTCCAGTTTTGCAATCCATTCTCTCTCTGAGATGCAAGGGATCATAGCTGTAACAGGTAATGCAGCAAGCAACAGAACGGCAACCTGATGTCACACTGGATGAATAACATGTGATGGTTAACGTGTACATGTGCACATGCACCTGGATACTAGTCTTAAACTCTTATCTCTACCACAGTGATTTTTGATAATCCATTCTCCCTCAGTTGAGAAACAGATGGGAATGCTTAGCACTTGCATTTTCTATTGATAGAAGTAACATGCCGTAAGTGTATGCATGAAGCATCCCAAACATCTATTCCTACAGCAAATCAGATTTCTACAGCCCCATCTTTTTAAAGACATCTAATGGTAGAGGTTGTATACTCAGTCGCATCACTATTTAATTCCGTCCGAGTTTCACTGAATGCAGGTGTGCAGTCTTAAGCTTTCTATCTCTACTTATGTCCCTCACTTTTCACTGATTTCTTCCCAGACACTAGCCTGACTTGCTACCAAAAGAGAAAGAAAGGTGAGGCTTAGGATAGTGCAACACTCACTCTCTAATCACATCCTTTCAATTCATTGAGACGGAGGCTATGCAGACCTCAACAAAACAAAAATAATTTATTCCAGATATTTTTAGAGGCATAGCTAGCATTTAGAATGGTGCTTCCAGAAGAAATTAAGAACCTGCACGTTTTTATTTAATCTTTGGTCTACAAGTCTATGTTAAAATGCTCAAGAAAATCTAATGTATATGTAAGTACTACAATAGGTGGGCTGGCAAAATGCAGCTGTGAATCCACACAGTCCTCTGTGCACTGAGTCCATGTGAAAAGCTGGATTTGTTCTCGTCACCAGCAGTTCAGCCACAAGGGATACCACTCTGTGGTATCTTAATGCTGTTGTTGAAAACATGCCTCAACAACACACAACTTACTTGGCACCATATGTTAGTATGTATTGCCCTGCTATTGCTCACGCTCCAAGGTAGGCAAGGTCTTTGAGCCAACTACTTCACACCAACCGGCCTTGCACAGTGTTTTCCCTGGCAGTTTTTTCCTTCAATATACACAAGCCTTCTTTTGAAATTCTCAGGGCTGTTCTGACATCGTGGAGACCCATAGTTAATGTTAGATCAGCTGTGCCCTGCAAAGGTGGAAAATTAAAGCTACTCCTGTGGAACAGCTGTGCACACTACTTGTTTTTAAACATTGTTGAGAGCACTTGCTACTTTTTCTTAACAGATGCTTCCAAAAGTATGCTGTCAATTTAGTAGTTCATGTCTTATGCACCCATCTAGTGCTGACAGAAGGGCTGCATTCTGATCAGCTTGCAGGGGTGCAATTCTGTCAGTAAAGCCATCAAAGTAAGCCCTCTGCTCAGAGTGCCCACATCTTGTTAGCAAGGATATCCACCTGCCCAGAGACAGTGCTCCAAATAACTCAAAATTTGGGTTAACTCTAAATTAAAAATGTAGATGTTGAATCTCTCTCTTCCTCTGAATGCCAGGTTGGCAACATCACTGGATCTGCGGGCAGACAAAATGCTCCTTTGATGAGGGATGTATTCTTGGCTGTGTGACAGACCCCCCCAGGGAGCCTGCTAGAAGTCATTTCAGGCAACGCTTTCCATAACATTTTGCCCTGGCTCAGGTCTACTTACTGTCATGGACTTCCGCTTGCACAGGAGTAAAACACTTCTAGGTACTTCTGAAAAGCCTACACTTAACCCTCCTGCAAGCCTGACTGAAGCCTTGAGCTTGACGTGCTTCTCAGTGGCTCTCTTTCTCTCTCCATACCTCAGCACATCCACAACACACATGCCGTAGATGTGGAGATGCGAGATCCCATTCACATACCTGCTTTGAAGCTAAATTAACGGTTGTAAAGCACTAAGATCCTCAGTTATATAAATCTGAAATGTTGCTGGTAGCTCAGAGCTGCTTTGCCTGCAGACCTGTCAGAAGAGGGCAGACAGATGGGGTGCGCAGATGCACATCCAGGGAGATGCACACCTTTGCTGAGCTTTCACCCACTGCCTCTTTTATCTTGGTCAGTCCCGTTCCATTAGTTGCCCGTTACCGCGAGCTAAGAGTGCTGCACTGACATATACCCAGAATATATTCAGAATGCTTAGGGCCAGCCTCGGCAATCCTGCTGGTCAGTGCTTCAGAGAAAACTGGCAGCATACCTCATCAAATGAACTGAGTCATTCTGCATGCACTCCTACAAGGATCGTGACCGATGGTAATTGCTTGTAATGAACAGGCACCCATCTTTTCCAAAAGATTAACTTCCACTGCACACGGGTGAGGTAATCTGCACAGGTTTATATCATACTCTCTGCTTATGCCCAGCTCAATTTTAAGATGGATCTCCTTCCTCAAAAAAGCTCATAAAATGCCTGGGTCTTGTCTTTATTTCTAAAGCCCCAGTGGTTCTGTTAGGCAGATGCATGGCTACAGCAAAAGGTTATTTCATGCATAAAATGAAAAGCAACAGGCTTGATGGCTCTCAGAGCAAGGAGAGGGCTCTGTTGGCGAGGAAGGAAGCTGTTCTGGGGGCTGGAGGTAGGAGCCCTGTGTACCATTAGAAAGGACACTGCACAAATATGGGTTAATTATAAACCCTGACTGTGCAGGAGGGATAAATTCATGCGCACCGTAGCTTATTCTGGCCATCCTTCCTCCTGAGCACTGCTGTGATGCGCCTAAGGACAAGTGTTCTTTGCTGCACCTGTCACGGGTTGGACTTTCTGCTAACACAAAACAGGAAGGTTGGTTTTGCTTCCGAAGCCCCTGATCTCCTCATTAGGGTGCTGAAAGCCAGCAGCTACCACACATTCACCTACTCACTACCATCTCTCCTGCAGTGTCCCACAGAGCAGAGGTGGAGCACAACTCTTGGCGTGCTTTTGCAATCCTACACGGCATTCACAGCTGTCCTGCTGCAGGGAAAAGGGCAGGAGCAAGAAGCAACCAGTGCTGGCTACAGGCACAGAGAGGCCGTAGATGTAATACACAAATGTACAGTGCTGCTGGAGGCAGTTACTGATGGCTGCAGATCTGCATGCCCACGCAGATTATCAAATTATAGCTGGGCCTGCATCCCCCTCAGTAATCAACGCTCCGCTGGTGGTTCCAATTTCAAACTCTCTTTATCACAGGTTAATAACTAAACTGTAAGCACTCAGACTATGGCAGCACACTGTGGCAGCATTTTGTTCTTAAAGCATGTATTATTTGTACTTTTTTTTTTAAGAACAGAGATTGCAAATAGTAAGAGAAACAAATAAAAAACCATCAGTACACTCAGAAGCTCACTAGGCTCACAGAATGTAAATCTTACCTGCTTTATGAAAGTTATTTTAGTATTTTTGCATTATGAATTTAGAAATGTTATTTATCATTCACCAACTAGTTGCTGGTATTTCAGTGCTACTACCTGCCTCCCTATTATAACAACGGCCCAACAGTAAAGTCCGATTAAGAACAAAAGACTTAATGGATAAGCTATCACATGTTGCCACTTCTATTGAGTCTAGTTTTGAAAAGTGTCTACACATTTATTAGGCAGCCTGACTTTCAAATACCGAGTAAGGTGACCACTCTTGCCCGCTGGCCTCCATCTCGCTTCCTGGCAGGCAGAGGACAGAAGCTGTGCACCAGCACATGCAAGTGGCTACGATTATTTCAGCAGTCTGTTTTCCTAACAGTCATTTGGGGCCACCGCTTTTCCATCCTGAGAGATTAACCATGGAAGGTGACACAAGGCATTTCTGCAGCTGTGCAGACACACACACGTGCACAAGTGTACTTCTTTGCAGTAAGGATCAGGACTGAAGTACTTAAAGGATCAACCTAATAAGCTTTGGAGACTCCTTATGTTAAGGTGTCTCTAGAACACACTTCTTTTTCCACTCCTCGGAAGTACTGTTGCAATTACTGAGAGAGGTTTGCATTCAAACTAGTGAACACACACTTCAGTTTGTGCTAAATCTCAGTATTTGCCTGAAATACTTAATAGGAATAAAATAACATTAGTGTTTTGCAACTGGATTCAATAATAGCAGTTGCATCTAATTAGTTCCTGTCACCAGAGGGCATTGGAGGACAAGCTGATTTTTAGAGAGCACAGGCTTCAGGAAAACCAGTGAATATTAATGAAGCCAGGGGGTCTGAGACTTCCCTCTTGTTGATATAAAACAAGCAGCTCTGGCACAAACAAACAGGGAATGGGGCCCTGGGTTTGTCCCATGCAGAGCTGCAAGCTAAGGGGCATCTCCTTGGTTGCCCCCCGCAGCTGCGCACGCATCTGAGGACAAGCTTGAGCACAAACGAGGAATACAAACAAATGGTGCTGCAGAGATTGCCGTGCAGCCAAGTCACAAGTGCATTGGGATGACTCTTGAGGTACCAACCACTCACTAACAAAAAACAATAAAATGACAATACTTGGCAATCAGCATCTCGGGTCCCCAAGTGCAGCACAGTGGGTTATTTCAGATGACAGAGTGCAGGAGAGGCAAATCAAGCACCTGGTGACCTTCCTCCTGGGAGGAACTGAGCAAGGGGCTGGGGGCAAATTTGAACTATCAGTCCATGGTCACCCAGCCCCGGCAAGCTGTCTTGTAGCACACCTGCAGTGTACGTGGAGACTACAGGGCTCTTCTAGGCTTCAGCAGTTTCCTTCTAGTTCCTAGTCCGATTCATTAAATTAATGTCTATGTTAAATACAGGCTCAGAGTTTTACTAAAGGAGAGGATTTTCTTAGACTGCTTCACTTGACTGAAGGGTACCTCTTCAGATTAGCAAGCGAATAAAATCAACCTGAGCCTGGAAACAGCATGAAAAGTACTCGCTTTGCCTGGTGCCAAAATGGCAAATATATTTCTGTTAGCAGAAAGAGATAAAGGCCATTAGAATGAAACGACGAGGCTTTCTTTGCATTATGAACACTTTGCTTTTAAATGGGAGGGAGCAGGCCAAGTAGCCCTGGTCTCTTATCACCATAAAATAGCGATGCTCATCCTTAAATTTTTTATATAATCAATAGAACAGATTCCAAATTACAAAAAGCAGGGATTAAACAAAGCAATGTATATGCTGGGATACCTAGATTTGCATGGATCTGAACACTTTCACTAGTGTGCTTTTAGCAAGAAAATTATTTCAGGAAAGGCCACATTTTAATTTATTTTAAAACTTAATGTTTGTAACCAAGTTAAAATAAATTTCTTCTCCAAGCAGAAGCAGTGCTTTAATTTAAAAATAGAAAAATACTTGGAATATTAATATTTTTTTTGCCCATGAAAGAGTTGACCTCCTTCTGCTCCCCTTTGGGGAAATGTGGGATTTAAAGTGACAGGTAAAACCAGAACCAAAACCTTAAAATAATACTAAGTTAGCAAATTAAAAAAAAAAAAAAACTACAAAAAGAAATAAAACCACAATAATGCCTATAGGAAATTAAAAAGGGATACATTTCCAAAATTACCTAAAAAGCATTTGCTTACTTTTGAACTAGCATGAATAGTAAATGATACTGAAACAATACAACTTGAAGTATATTGCAGTGTTCTCTGCCCATGGTCACGCTACGCTTATTTCAGGCTATGAGGATTTTATAAGAGAACACTGCTTATAAAATCATGTCCACGTATGGTAATGCACACATAGCTCTAACCACCAGGGAAACTACGCACAATTTATATGTTGATGCACTTCAAAGTTAAGATAGTGGAAATGCTACTTCCCTACCTGCAGCTCCAGATTTTGTCAGGTAGGGATTCCCCTATCATTTTATTTATTGCTCTATTTATTTTCTCCAGTCATTTTTCTTTTAGATTACCTGAGCAAGGCCTCCTAAAGGAACAGTACCAGTCAGAGAAAATGGACCAAAACTTCCCTGTTGGTCCTCCTCCAGGGCAATGCTGCCTGCTTCCCTCAACTCCTTAGTGCTTATGAACTACACCTGCACCAATTCCTGTGCGCTGATGCTTTTCCACAGCTTCTGCAAAGGACCCACAGCCTCTCATCTCCTCTTTGCTCCATTCTCATTCTGAGATGCAGGTGAGGGAAATTCCAACATTTTCCTTACAAGTGGCAAGGAAAACCTCTGTCCACTTCTATTGTCTCAGTGGGTCCTTCAGTAATTTGTGGAAGCAGTAAGCTGGTCTTGGAGATGGGTCACACTGTGCGGCTTGACCACTTGAGCTATTCCTGGTCAGAAACAGCAGCTTAGCGGGTGATGATCTTTCGTGTAGCTCCCACTAGTCCCCACAGGAGATAGCCTTTTTTTGCCAAGTGGGGCAGCCAGGATTGTAGAGAAGGTGGTTATCAAACAGGCTAGGGGCTACAAGTCTGTCTGGGTTTTGTGACAAATTTGGAGAGCAGGAAGTAAATTTGCCATTGACAGACTTCTGATTCTTTCTTGCTTGGTCCTTTCTATAACACATGTTGACAAAGCGTTGTCACTTTGAGGCTGTCACCCTGCCTGTGTCATGGCCAAGGACTGCATTGCGTAAGGCACCAGTAAGCAAAGGAGAGCAAGGACAGGAGCAGCTTGTACATGCTACTGATTAGACAAAGAAGAATCAGGCTGCTGAAATCCAAGGAAGTGAAGTGTGTAATGCTGCTTAGAAACAGGCAGAAATGGGACAGGTTGTATTTTATCTCGATACATGACACAATGAGCAGTTTCCCACAAGCATCCCCTTCCTCCTCAGGAAAATAACTAATGGATTTTAGGAGCTGAGGGGGCTTTTTCTGTTGGAGGGGTGCGAGAGTGCTGTGGAATGGAAAGAAATATTACTGCCATGCGCAGCAGGGAGAAGTGCTACACGCTCATGTCAGAGGCCTCGGATCTCAATGGAAGATATTTATAGCTCTGCCTCTGAAGAAGATGAAAGTAGTTCTTATGCTGAGAAAGGGAACAAAAAACGTTACCTAAAAATAAACGTCCCAAGTCAATGCCACCTATTTCTACATTCCCTTTTTCAGAGCTGGTTAAATGAACTATATCGAGAAACATTTGGGTTATTCAAAGAGTAATAAGGCCATTCTGGAATTGGAATGGATTTTACTCTCAAACTCGGCTAATTTATCAGCAGTTTTCTCCACTCTGCAATATAATATAATATAATCTCTCATTGAGCACACAGATGTTAGCTGATCCAGACAGTGACCAGGGTAAGGTGACCGATGAAAGTACACATTAATTGCACTCACACATTACTTGGTTTAACTCCTGCTAGTCTGTATGAGCTTTACCAGGCTATGCTTTGAGCTGACACTGTCCCCGCTTCTGTTTCCACCAGAAAACCCAGAGTGGCTGCAAGCTGAAGACGACTGAAAACTAGCCACAACCAGGCTATGCTCATTCAAGAATTTCAAAGCACTCTCCAAATGACTTTGCAGAGTTTCACAAAACTCCCGTTCTGTAAGCTATTGCACCCACCTGGGGTACAGAGCCACTGCTCAGCTGGGAAAATCTCTCAGATCTCTCAGTTTGACCACGGAGCAGTCTGTCCTTAGAAGGGGTGCAAATTAAAACAAAACAAAGCAACACACCCAATATACCTTTTCTCCTAGTCATTGTAGATTCAGGAAAGAAATGGCTGACAGTAAGTCATTACTGCAGAACACTTCTGTCCTGGACTGATTTCAGAGAACTTCCTCCTAAGGAACCAGCCCATGTAGGCTAAGTGAGCCTGATTTGGACCTTGTTTTCTTTCTCTGAAGAACAGCTGGGCCACAGTGTCCTCTTCCTTCTCTACTGGTACAATCCCACAGAATTGCAAGCTGCCCCCTCCTTGCAGGTGTACCTCTCTGCTACAGCACCTTGGCACCGGGCCTTTGTTTCTATAAAAGTCTTCATTTCAAAGCCTTTCAACGGTCTTCATTCCATAAAGCCCTTTCAAAAAGGTTGTCCTTAATAACTGCAGCTATGCAAAAACTGGTTTTTAAAGTGGGTTCAGAGTCACCATCTAAGAGCTAAGACTAAGACTTTCATTTGCCTCTACTCAGAATGAAGCGAGCAGATGTAGATCAGGCAATATGCCTTAGAGCTGCAGTCAGAAACCATTGCTGCATTCAATTCCAACAGACCAGAAGCACACAAACAATAACGAAATCTCCAATCTAAACAGTATAGTGGCAAACTAGCAAACCAACCCTGTATGTGCATATCCACTATAAAGTCATCTCAGTCAGAAGAAGAGCTGAATAAGAAAAAAAATTTAAAACCCCATCTTTTTTTAACTGGGCTGTACATCAGAGATGGCTTTAACAGTCCTCACAGCTTGGCCCCCAGGGAGGTGGACATTCCTGTTGTGGGGTAGCTCCTGTGCTGCGTGTTGCGCAGATGCTGCGTGACAATCACCTGCTGAGTAAAGCCACCTATCTTGTTTGGCAGCTAGCTACACGCAGGCGGCCTTAGTTTCCAAAGGGGTAATTTCTTAAAGTAAAGGAGAGGCTTCTGCTCAGGAAAAAGGGTTCCTCCAGCTGAGATAGCGGAGGGCACGCACCAGTAGTTCTGGCATACCCCAGCAGAGGGCAATGGCAGATGTACATATGCATGTGTCACTGCAGAGCCACTACAATATAAAACAAAGTTCTCTCCTGCCTGACAGATCTCGTCACAAGCTAAGGAGTCAGTCCGTGCTAACAAATGGAACCTATCTAGAGCTAAATCAAGGCCCAGTGGAAGGTCCGGCAGCACATAACTGGCCAGTAGCACAAACAAAGCTTTCCAGATCTGTCCTGGGTGACAAAAGTCTATCCAGTAAGGAAAGGCCTCAGCAGGATTTTCATTGTAAGACCACAAAACACATGTGGTCTGGCTTTCTTGCTGTGCTCTTTTAGAGAGTTAGTGTGGAGGAGGAAAGGACAAACAGACAAGGTGGAGACTCAGACATCAGGAAAAATCCTGTCTGCTCTGTCTCTGCTCATGGAAATGTTTTCATTTTGAAATCTTAACGTTAGCCCTAATGTTGTTTTGAAAGGGACAGAAAGTGATTCAGAGCAGAATTTGTTAAATGTATGCGTACCTAAAAATGAGTGCCACAATTTGAGGTGATTAAGCTGGACTCCCTTACATTGGATTTTTGTGCTTCTGAGTATAAAACCTTGGACATCTCAACTGGGGTTGAAAAACAGAAACATCCAGAACTAGCAACCACTTTAGAAAATGCTGATAAGATTCCATGCCACATGCACTGAAATGCAGTGACCATTTGTTAACTATGCAGGCATACCACAAAAGTATATAAAAATACCTGCTTTGACGAAGGAAGGATGTGAAGAAATGTTTACACATCCTCTCACAGCAATAACCATAAATAATAAGCAAACAGCGACAGGAGCAACTGCTGCTGCAATATTGCTTTCATTTGTTGTGTGTGCATCAGCAGGCGCTGTGAGGGGAAATGACTGTCGGAGGAGAGAGAAGTATGTTGCCAAGCAACAAGACACTCCGTCTGGGGTACCCCCTCCCCAGCCTGGGAGCAGACAAAGCTTCCCAGGCCTCCCAGCTTTAGCATATAACCACCGTGAAGGCTGAGAGGCCGCCACCAAGGGAGAGTGGATGGAGCGGCAGTGGACACAGGCAGAGTGAGCAAGCACGAGAGGGATGGGAGCAGAGCTTCTAATGGGTGAGGAGAGGCTGCGGAAACCAAGACACAAAATGGCAATTGCCCTGGGGAGGGACACAGGAAGGAGCTGAGGGACAGACAGAAGTCAAGCCAGGACAGAGCAGCCGACCTAGGAATGAATCAAGCCCCCCTGCAGCATGGAAGGGCTGGAACTGACTGGGGCTTCCCTGGCTTGGAGAGAGAGATGGAGGAGCATGGTAGAAGGAAAATACTCTCCAGGTTTGGGTCTTTTTTTTTAATTTTCAAATCATGCTTGTGCAAATACAGCACTCACAATATTAGCTGCTTACGTTATTTTTCTTGAGAGAGCTGGCGTTGTGGTCTCTGCATGCTCTGCAATCTGCCAGATGGGAAGAGGGTACAGAGTGTCAAATTCAAAGCTCAAAGGTAGCAGCCAGGTACCTGCTCTGGTTCCTGTCTCTGCCATTAACCTCCTCTGTTAGCATGGCCAAGTCACACAACACTTTCAAGTGAATCTAGGGAATCAGGCATCCCCTCTGACAGAAATTTGGGAGCAGCTGAATGCAGCAGACACCTTGTAAAACTGTCAGTTTTTCAGTTATGACAGTGACGGAGGCTGCTACATTCACCTGGTAGCTGGGGTCAAGCAAGTATCACTGACACCGAGAGCCAACATTTACCAACACGGTCCCTGAAAGGTTGAAGATGCAGGCAATAAATAACAAATGGCACACAGTTGTGAATGTCTGTAATGCAAGCTGCACAGAAGGGCTGGACAGGCTGGAGGCCCTGGCTCAACAGCTACCTGAGCAAATGTGAAGATCTGCCTTAAGGCATCGGATAGGGCTGAGCAGGAGTACAATTCACCTCCCACCTCCTAAGCATAGCTGATTTCCGCAAAGATGACATTAAACTTCCTGCTGTATGGACGAAAAGACTCCTTACAGCTGAAGTGGTTCACTAATTAAAATAGCTCTTTGTCCAAGGTTAGCAAGTTAAAAAATAGCGAGTGCTACGTTGTCACAAATCCTCTAGGTGTTGTGACGGGAGACAAGAGATGTACAACCAACACGTCTTCAAATCTCTTGCTGAGTATCCGTTAATCCCCTGCATTCCAGATATCAGAGCAGTCACGCTGGCCTGGGGATCTCCTCCCAGTTGGTCAATAGCAACAGGAAAATCTTTAAACCTCCTTTTGATCCAGACATAAGTCATGTAGGATCTGCATCTCGCAGACCAGCCTTCAGTTCTCCCAAGACTACCTGCTGCAAACCGGAGATACCGCACCCAGAGGCAGCGGGACTGTGTGATACAGGAAGTATTCTAAGGTCTGGAAGCACCACTGTCTCCCAGCTCCCATCACTTATTAATAAGTTGTTATTCATTGCTGAAATGTTGCCAATTTGCATTATACAGGCAGTCAGGCAAGACCATCTTATTGGTCCACAGTGGCTTTAGCCGTGAGTGAGGTGCGGCATGTAAGCCACGCTGATTTCCTTGGGCTGAAGGATCTAGGAGAGTTGCTTCTCATCTTCGGGCAAAATCATATGCCCTAAAAAAGAAAGTGATTCTCTCCTCAAACACAGTGTGACTGCAAGACCCACCACATTCCATGTCCAAGCTGGTAGCTTTTGCAGCACACATTAAACCTCTCACAAGGAAAGTAAAAGGAAAGAATGGGAATTAGCTTTATATACCACATTTCCTCCTCTTCTGCTGAATGGGAGAAGCAGGGTTTGCAGAATTCCCTTCTTGTATTAGGCTGTACCTCTTCTCCGGAGATTTACCTCTTGTTCCAGAAACACTCAGGTTAGGAGGAAGAAGAGGTCTGAGACACGGGAGGTGAGGAATATTCAGCCAGGTATTCCCTGATCACCATATGCACACAGCTTTTTTACACTGCAGTGCAGATATGCTCATGTATGCACCATTTTCCTGAACAGGCTCTCATAATCTCTCCCAAACCATTGCACTTCCGAGCTCCTCAGAGTCGAGAATAGGTGAAAACATTTTAAGAAAAAAAACATGGTTTTCAACAGAAAAGCATAATTTTAACAAAAAAACAACCCCACACTGTAATTACACAAAGGTACTTCTTATAATAATCTAGACACCTCTTTTTGCTGCCACTTTGAAAGCGTGCTATGATTACAATGGGATATAATGCAAGATTGACACAGTTCATGTTTTGTAAAGATATGTAAAATATACGATGCTCTATTGCAATCCAGAATTGCATCCTGGATATGTTCTTGCAATGCCCACAGTAAAAAAGTGTAATGATGCCTAAAGGCCATAAGGAAATCCAAGAGGCCTGTGGGCATGTGGGAATTCATGTGCACATAGCAACTCACATTAACACTGATGGGAGTTAAATCACATCAATCTTTTGTACACCCAGATGAGAACACCATGAACCAATTCTTTCCTGACTTATATCCAATATTGATGGAGGTGACATAAGGCTGCAGAAAGTGCAGATCAGGGAAGAATCCGAACCTCTGGCTACTACTCCATCCAATCCTTTTAAATCTGCTCTGCCACCACCATAAAGAATAGTCTGATCTCATTCCACCAGTGTCCAGAGGATGGGAGGGAAAATGAGGATCTCTTTTATCATTTGGCAACACTGCTACAAAGCAGGGGATTCTGAACAACCAGACCTTAAAATGAACTGGATAAAATGGACTGTTCATCCTTCATCTAAGATCCCATGCGAAGTACATACAAAACAACAGCAGGCATGGGCTACAACTGGTATTTAGGAGGTAGAAATAGGAACATTTGAAGGAATAAACTTATTTTCTTCCTCTTGCACCTGTTTCATAGTTCTGATAGATTTAAAGCCCGAGTATGACCCAGTGCCAGGCAGGCCCATGTTCTCTGTAATATATTCTTGAAAAGCAGAGCAAATTAATAAAACACAAAGCTCACTACTGCACTGCTGTAGCTAAACTGCTTTTGATACATGAGCTAGCCTCATACATGGTAATAATCTTGATTTACCCTATAAACGTTTCCAGTGAAATATATGAGAGTTCAGATACATTTTCCCTTCCAGCCAGAGGAACCTCTTTGTTCTTCAGAGCCTGTCTCCTAGAAGGTGTTTAAAAATAAAAGCTGCTGCACTGCCACTTGTGACTGGTCTTTTAAGAAGTTACACCCCAGCACAGACTGAATGCTGCCCTTGGCAAAGCTCTTTTCAGCTCTTCCAGAGACAAAAATTGAGCAGCTTTGACAGTGTAACGCTATTAAAAGAGTTTATTTGATCAGTCTAGTTTCGTGCTTAAAATGGTTTTGGTCTCACTACCCCAACCATCTGCTCTCAGGACAGCAGTTCTGCCACCCTGATGGGATTTGCCTTCACTGCTAGTCAACAGGGGCTCCTCTACAGGCAGAAGAGACAGACTCTTTGGGAAGGTCTGCCAGGGACACACAGGTCAGCCAGATGCAGGACCACTAATATGCCTTAAATCCTGGGGCTACGCAGGCTCCCAGCTCTCATACACAGCTGCTGCATGAAACTAGCAAGGCCCCTCCCTACCCAATGCCTCAGTTTTAGCTGCTGTCAATTAGGTTTAGAGCAACTTGTTTTCCCTGTAGAGTACACACAAGAAGTATGGTGCAGGAATAAATGTTTCCAAATGGAAAAGACCTAAGTCTGGTAAGGTAGCACCAGTATCTCTGACTTCACATTACATTTCACTGCTCAGAGCCTCTGTGCTTGCTTTGGAGACAGCTTTGGGCAGCTGCAGAAAATGCATGAATTTACAACAGCACAGATAAGCAAAGCACACATGAAATACATACAAGTGAAGGAAATGCAAAATGAAATTACATTCACCAGGAGCAAGCTGAGAAATTGGTCACAGACAAGCTGTCAAAATGTCCTGACATACCTGGAGAAATCTCTCAGTTGATCCTGGCATCTGCTTATATATTGGGGCTTATACACATCATAAAAGCTCTGGGCACGTGAGGTACTACTGCACACCCACAATCATCAATAAACCCAACCTTGTTTTGTGTATGATCAGACATTCTATTCTGGGTTCCACGGGGAGGAAGCATAACGCTAGATCAAGTGCCTGTGGACTACATATGACTAAAAGCAATATAAATCTAAAGGCAACTACAAACTTTCTGCCAGTGGAAAGTGAACATGGTCTTAAGCAGACTCTAGCTCAGCCATGACGACCATGTAAATTATAATATTTCTGTGGACTTAATCTCCTGCCCTAGACCGTATTCCTGCCCACTTTTAAGTCAATCTTTGCTGGATTTTGCACGACGATTGCCATTTTGAAATTCACATTATTTGAACAAAGTCAGAAAAAACCCCATGAACTCAATGTCAGTGGGCTTTAAAGTGTTTACCCACCACGGTTTTAACTTTTCAAAATGATCTTGCAAACTTTTCAATGACTGGCTCTGTCAGAACTTTCCTTCACTTCCCTTGTCAGCAGGGTGACAATGCTCTGAACACTTGTGACCCAGCCCCTAAAAAAATAGGGAAACTGTGTGGTCAGAAAGCCAACCCCATACTACAACAAGAACTCTAATTAAAGTGCATAAATCAGCAATTAAAGAGCAACTAAGCACAAATCTCCAACTACTGTTTTTACAGTATATATACTCTTCAAATCTTTAGAAAGAACAATTTACTAAATTAATACCCAAAAAACAACAGCTTAAGATTTGGCAAGGTAAAATAACTGACTTAAGTCCTTTTTACATGAGCTTTGAAAATTAGGAAATTTGACTGAAGTCAATGAAATACCCCCCTGTGATGGGTTGGAGACAAAGTGGATAGATAATCCCGGAGTCACAATAAACATTACACCAGTTTTGTTCCAGTGGTCTAATGGGATCATAAAGGCTAACGACATTAGGCCTCCTGTCAGGTAGGGTGAGCTGATGAAAAAACATTCCTTGAGAGAACCTCTCCAGTTTTAGGACTAGGCATAAGCCATAGGAAGTGTTCTCCAGGCAGTAAAATGAGGGGAGATATTTCTTTCTTTGTCAGCTGTTTTACCCATTGAACTATCCTGAACAATTCCTTTCTGCATGCTGGCTACTTGTAAGCGGCTGTCCTGTCATCTGTAAGAGCCTAAGTTGTACACGTTTGGCAAAACCCATAAATCAAGCGTAGGGACAGTAAAAAGCTCTGCTCCCCCCCTTGCAGCTCCTGCACCTGCTGCTTTAGAGTGGCGCTGCTAGTGATGGATGCAGACCTCACCATGCTAGACCCCGTACAAACATAGAACAAAACATTTTTGCCCCAAAGAGATTGCAACTGAAATGTAAGACATAAAAGAACAGCTGAATCCACAGAGGCAGGAAAGGCTGGTTTTGTTCTCTCGCTGCTTTCACGCAGGCAGAGCTGGCTGACTGTATTTGAACTTTTTCAGGAATGAAAAATGGCCATAATTTTGCACTCTTGTTTTAAAAAGTCAGGCTGTTTTGCTTCTAAGGCAGACCTTTGTTGCAATGCTGAAAAGCACTATAATTCTCCCACCTGTTGTTTTTCCTTATTGCTCACTCAAGCTCTCTGCCCTGTACACACATCCTGCTCGCACACGGAAGCTGCTGAGAACATGGCTGATTTAATTTTGCTTGCGGCTGTCTCTCTTCTTTCCGCCTTCCAGCAATGTAAGATCTGTGGGGTTGCGTGGCTGGGGCTTGGGGAGGTTTCCACTGGTTCTGAAGTACTGCAAATTATTTTATGATAAGCTGTCTGTTCAGTAACTTTAATTTCTGAGAACTCCTAAGATTTTTCTCACCAGAGCACTGTTTACCCTCTCTAGTCTGAGAGGCAGTTGGCTCAGTGGGGCAGATTACTTTTCCCTGTGGGAGAAACCAATTTGTTCTCAATTCTATTTTGTTTGCTGGCTTTTTGGAATCGTACTACTGTGAGAGCTTGTAACTAGCTGTAAAGTTACCCCAAAGCCACATTGTGTCTTGGTTTCAATTCTTATTTAGGCACCTATACAATTGAAAACCTCAAAAGTGAGAGTAAATTTGTAAAATCAAATACACCAATGCTGGATTGAAAGTCCTATAAAAACTGTTCCCTGAAATAGAGATATATACTAAGTATCTGAAATGAAAGAAGAAAGCAAACATTTACGTCAGGCAACAATATAATCAGATTTTCCATATTATGTCCTCATCATTACAGTTAAGATCTAAATGGATTTATTTTATCCTATGCTGATATGCTTTTGAGAATCAAGGACGAGGGAAAGAAGTGGGCAAGTGTGAGATGCTCTTTTTGTTGCCTATCCGTCAAAAACTGCGGTAGCATTTTTAATGCCCGTCATTATTTTCTTTGAGATGTGCTGATTCATACAGTTGTATTTACACCAGGAAACAACATACATTTTGAATGCATTTGTGCTATAAGAGGATGAGACTAAAAGCAAGTTTAAAATAATTACTTTGCCTTTTTTCACATATGTATAGCACTGTCAACTTATCTAGCAACCTATCTATGTGGCATGACTGTTTATTTTTTCTCAAAGCCTCAGCTACTGAAATAACATTCGTATCTGGCACAAAAAAAAAAAGCTTGAGAATGTGACCCTTCCAAGTTAAAAAAAGCCCAACACAACAGAAGGCAACTAAAAAGCACCTAAAATTTACATTCTCTTTTTCTGTCATCAGATCAGCTACAACATACCCTTCTGATCTTCACAGAACATTTCTATCTGGTGGCAATGTTTACCATCAACTTCTGTGAAAGTTCAACTTGGCTGCCTTGATTTTTAATGTAAAAATGTGAAGGTATAAAAACAAACAAACATGCATTATCTGGAAAAGTTCTGCCGTTTGATAACTCAAGGAATTGTACAGATACTGAAACTGGAAAGGGAGGGAAAAAAACGTGTTCTTTCTTGTGATGGTTAGTCCACACCAGTTCATCTTAGTTAAAATCACAGAAAAGACAAGATACTCTGGGTTTTCATTTACCCTGGCAGTCTGACATCAAGCCCAAAGAGAACTCTGTGTAAGAATTTGCTCTGCTGATCTGATTTAAATCATCACAGCTTGGCTTAATTTCAGTATGCTTTCTAGCATGGGTAAACCAATGCAGATGAATTTATGGGAGTTCAGATGAATGTTGTGAAACTGGCACTGTAAGCATGGGTGATAGCCAGTTCATGGAAGGGGAGTGGCTCAGCGTGCGACTGATGGCTGTGAACAAGATACACACAACAAAGCGGTGGTGCCCTCTTGGCTCTTCTGTTTATTCTGCGAGCCTCGGGTCCTGAGTTAGGAAGGTGCTAATGGGCAATACGACTGCCCTGAAGCAGCGCTGGAAGTCAGGTTTCACTTAGCAATCATTAGAGGTACAAGAGTTAGTGTCTCAAAACCACGAGTTATTCAAAGAATCAGGTCAGACAAAGATTAAGCTGTGCAAGAAATGCTCTAGGGTAGAAAGAAAGAAGAGAAACAATGCAGGAAGTGGTTTCCAGTCGTGAATCCAGTTTTAAGCAGCTAAGATTTGCTTGAGTGATTAGTGTTTTGTAGAATGATGGGAAAACAAAGGAATCCAGCCAAAGGACAGCATGAATCCCAGACATTGATACAGGAGAGAACAAGCAGGAGAGGAGTCCCACTACTCCTCTATTTTGAAGCATCTCTCTTAACTAGCACGTTTTAAAATCACTCTTAATAATTCCAGGATCCAGCAAGACATTATTAAGAAGTATTTGATTTTTTTCTTAAGGTTGTTAGGTTAGGCCACGCAAATTACCATGCACTATCATACACTGCAATACAGCTATCAGCTTCTCTACAGGCTTTTTAACACATATAAAATGTTAGAGAGTAATGTTCCTTGAAAGCCTGCTTTGTCCTATATTTTCAGAGTAAAGATATTAACTCAGTAACCATAAATGCCACCTGAAGATGAAAGCAAAAAAAGGCAAACAAAGGCAAGTCAAGCACACTTTGTAACTACCTCAGTCATGTAATTTAGCCTGTTAGAATTCAACAACTTCATACAGGGGGAAGAAAAGGCTACTCCTGCTGGAATGCCTTCTGGAGCCCTCACGACAGCACCTCCAGGAGGGGGGGCAGAGAAGCTCTCCCATTGCTTTATTATTTACTTTAGCCCTTGTTGAACCATAATCACAAAACTTAAATTTGGAGTTACATTGCTACTTTCCATTCACCAGAAAGGAACTAAAAGGCAAGCCCTATAGTTACCAAAAAATACAGTAATTATTCCCCTCCTGAGCTCTTTTCAAGTCCCTGGTTGGCACCTGCCTTGTTCTGCACACCAGGTTCCCCTTTTCTTTTAAGGTGACAGACATGGCTCTAGTTCTCCTCTTAAGACAGTCCCACAGCTTGGTTTTCATTGGCACATAAAAGCCCATTTTATCAAAGTTCCCATTGATCACAGTGGAAGCCACTTAAGAAGCAGATTTTACAATGGTCAGCTTTATTATCACAAACCGATTGCAAACCTATTTCTGTGTACAGTCAACCAGAGCCTCCCATGTGCAAATCTCTGCCCCTCAGACTAGAGCCTTGCTGACCAAGCAACACCAAGGGCAAACCGCGGTACAGCTGAGGCAGGGTTATACCATGGCCTTGACAATTCGCTCGGGTTAATTGCACTGAACAAACAAGAACAATTTGGCCCCTACAGTGCCTTAACCTTCTTATTTCTCCCAGTAAGTTTATGTTATCCAGCATCTGTTCAAGGCTTTTTTTTCCCAACCAACTCGGATGCAATGAGCTTGCCTTAGTTCCTCAGTAGAAAAAAATTGGTCCCAGACTGGTTGTAAGCATTGAATGGCTCCGTGCGGTCAGAAAATGAGGAATGCATTGCTGGCTGAGAATGCCATTGCCACAGAACACTAAAAGTTCACCTACCACTTCTGACTGATAAGCCAGGCAGGATTTACCTGTGTGCAACATTTGTCAGGGGAAAAAAAAGGGGAAAAAAAAAATATAATTTTGAGGGCAACAGAAGCCAAAAAGCAACTTTTAAGTTTTCCAGGAAAATATTTCTCAAAAATAATTCTTGTGCTTCTGTGAGTTTCAGTCTCCCTGAAGCATGTTTCCTGAACACTCCCCACTACCAGTCTTCCCTTCTGAAAGGGCTGCCAGGTGGCAAATAACGGACGAATCACTAGGCATAACAAGAGATGGTTGGGTGGGAACGGAGAAGGTCTTACTGGATGCAAATACAATGAAAGGTCCTGTAAACTTGCCTTACAGAGGCAATCTGAGATCCTCTGACTAGTCTCTGGAGAGAAAGGTTAAGAGATCACTTGAACACAGCCTGTAATTACTTACATGGGGAGAAGACAGATGGGAAAATGCCTTTTTGGGAAAAGGCTCTGGCCACAAGGCTAAGACATAAGAGGTGCACAGGTCAGCACCACTAATACCTCTATCTGTATTTTAATGCCACTGCTCCCAGAGGGGAGGACAGAAGCCAGGGGCAGAACGGGCTTGCCTGTTAGACAAGTCTTTTTAGTGAACTCAGGTGGGTGCATAGTGTCTGGATCCAGGCAAAGTTTAGGCAAAAGGTACATAATGAGCTTCTCATACAGAGTGGCTATGACACGGCCAGAAACATAACTCTAGGTACCCAGAGAGTTTTAAAGTCAAATAGGGTGATGCCCCATAGCTCTGCTGCATAAAGAAAAGTGCTGTGTAGTGCCTTTTGTCCTCGTGAGCATCTGTTAAAATTTTAAAGGGAGACTTCTGCAAGGAGGACACTGGTAAAATTAGGTATAACAGATACACATCAGAAGTGATCCTAGAAATTCAGGTCAGAAGTGCAGAGATAGTGTTTGATTTGTTTGGGGTTTTTTGGTAACTTATACTTAGTCACTTTATAGTAAGTAATCTCTTTTTCATGGCACTGCATCAGTGCTAAAAAATGCTTTTTACAAGGCAGGTAAGTACTATCAGCTCCAATCAGTGGATGTGGGAACAGCACAGGCCCTCCAACAGACAGCTCTCAGAGCTCTCCAGCAGATGAGGTGGAGAGCAGGGAACAGGCTACAGCCTCCCCAGGTGCAGCTCTCTGCTCTTTCCAACCTACAGAATTTGAAGAGTCTGAGGCAATAACAGCAGATGAAAAAGCATGTGTTATAAGGCACAGCTAAATAACTCTCAAAAGGTGGCTACCAGATTTTTGTTTCCAAAGATTGTAACTCTGCCCCATACTCTAAAGCATCATAGCTCTTAATGTCACTAAAACAAAGTGACCATAAGCTATTCAAACAAGCAGGGAAGTGAGCACCATCGGGGCAACTTGGTTACTGAGGTACTGCTAAGGCAGCATGCTGCCGTTGTAGTGTGACTAGACTGCTCCCAGACTCTGCATTTCCAGGATTCAGAGGAGACAGAAGGATATTTAAGCCAGAGCTACGGTAGCAAATGCAAAAATAGAACTAATATACTTCTGAAATAGCAGTTTTCACCCTTCCTCATGAGTAGGTCACTCTTGAAGATTAGATCTAAACTTTTGCAGGGAAAAACTAGTTCATCTAATATTGGTCTCTTTCCATCACACAAAATGGAAAGAGCTGAAGAACAACGATCTCAGTTTAAAAAATTACTGACATGTAGGGGACTTAACTGAGCTGAGGAACTCTAATTCGTGAGCCCTTATTTTTGCTTACAGGGCATTTTGCTTGGCTGGTGGGGAAATCACGAATGAAGCACAAGATCATGCCCCCAGCTGTCACCGGAGCTCCAGAATTTGATAGAACATTTCGTGCACAGTAAGTCCAGAGATCATTACAATGGTGGCAATGAATAACAATTTGGTCCAGAAGAGAAGCAAAAACATTATCTTAAAACATTACCTTTTTCTTCACATCCTTTGCTCAAACAAAAGAAAAATTATGAACAGATTGCTTTTCAAATGGTTTAGCTATTTTTTTAAAATGATAACAGGATAAGTTCAATTCATTTAAAAGTCACTGCTCAAACTCTGATCAAACTAGGCAATAGGATTACCCAAACTCAAGTACAGGCTGAGAGCTGTAACTGTATCTTAGAGAATTCAGATGTTCTGGATTTAGCAAGCTGTGCTGTCAGTTCTTGGATCGTGGCTAACACTAAACATGTGGAAGACAAGAGTAGAGAAAATCTGTCTTCCCAGTGGACAGCCTGTTTAAGGAGACAGTTTTCCTAACAGGCTTCAGTTTGTGATGAGCTGATGACCCTATGCAAAACTACTTCTATTTTCTCAAACAATCCCATCTGCTGCAACTGTAGCTGCAGTGGATAACAATAGCGAGACATAGCATATATCAGGTAGCATATTAGATAACAGATTTGATATAGAAGGTTGCCTAATTCATTAAAAATAAATTAATTCAGAACAACCAAGAAAAGATATCTCAACAAAATACTGGTGGGAAGACTGATGATGTACACAAATAAAGATGTTATGGTCCTCAACATATCTATCGCTGTCTGTGCCTGACAACACTTCATAAAGGCAGCTGGCCTCAGCAGAGCAATCCAAGCTGCCTATGCATAGCTCTGTGCTTCCTCTTGCAGTCCCAGGAATGCTGACCCACAAAACTTGCAGACTTACAGACTATGGAAATAAGTGATTAACATCACATTCACATGCTGGAATTTCTGCCTCTCTCTGCTGCACAGGCACTTGGTTTAGGATTATTTGTCCTATTTATTTCCATGTAGTAGGTTCCAGATCCTTGTCTAAATTTAAATACCAGGAAAATACTTGTAATAGTCTGTATTTGAGATTATGAAGAAGAGAATTTTAATTTAAGAGCGCCTAATGCTAGCTTGACTGTGCTCCCACTGGATTGAACAGCATTAACTTTAGTGGCAACAAAATGAGCCCAAAGCTGATTCTCCTCCAAAATCCCACCTATAGTTATCTTCCTTTCCAGACTAATGTTCTTACAAATTTATTCTGCAGACAAAACTGTGTGGAGTTTTACCCAATATTCCTTACTGTCCTCTGGACTGCAGGATGGTTTTTTAATCAAGGTAAACACTTTTCATTTTTATCTTGGACTCAGAAGTTTTACGTAAGTTTTTAAAACACTGTAGTTTTATCAGGAGGTAAATGACTGT
>NW_010136293.1:0-6739 GCF_000699245.1 Pterocles gutturalis | reverse complement strand
TCCCTTCTTTAATTGCATTACCTTAGCATAGTCTTCCTCAAAGAATGCTCAGTGACACTGAAATCCCCACTTAGTCACGACATTTCACATAGCCCCACCAGCTTTTACTCCTCTCTGCAAACCAAGAAGCCAGTACATGGCACATTTATCATACATCCACAGGATTTTCAGGGTGAATCATTCAGAAAAGCAGCTACCAAATGCTTCCCAACAACAATTATTTGCACATTACAGCACAATACTCACAGGACATCAAGCTGTCATCCCTTGGGAGGAGGCAGCCTGAAATGGCTCATGTCAGAGCACTCATCCCTGCGGCTGGACCCCTGGCTGAGGGAGACAGAGCTCAGGCCAGCCAACCTGTGGGTTTTTATATGCCAGATGAGTGACACCACCAGTGAGCTATGACTCATTTAGTTGTTCTGGGACACAGCACTGAAGCTCAGTCTTAACAGCAGCATCTCCAGACAGAAATATAGTACTTCAGGTAGGCAGTGAGGACTTGTGAAAACCTACAATGTTTTCTCAGGCACCTAGCAGGGGCTCATTTTTTGGCCAAATGTTCTGAACTCAGACAGCACAGAACTTTTACACCTCTCTCACTTTCCAAGGAGGGTCTGTGATGGGGTGCACTCTCCTAGAGACAAAACTTGTGACAGAGCCTAACGTTTTCATTCTGCTTTATTAACCCTTCCCTAGCTGATGTTTTAGAAGCACGAAGTCTCTGGGCTGGAGAAAAGATAACTAGCTCATGCCCACCATACCTCTCCTTCCTGCATGACCAGCTTTCTCCTCTACTTTCTATGTTTGCTCCAAAACAGCAATTTTGGTCTGGGGCTCTCTTACAGCCAGAGTCTCATCTCCACTGCAAATCCAATGTAAATCCAAAGTAGCACCACTTAAGTCAGCAATTTGGATATGAGATAGTAGTAAATGTGCTCCTAGACACCCGAATAGAAGAAAATCACTGCTGCTAACAAGCAACACAGATTTGTGCTGTCACATGTAAGAAAAAAAATAATTATGTCAACCTCCACTTTAAGCCATTTTTTTCAGCTGAGCATCTTCCACAGGTATATTGACAGGAGTTAGTCCAGAACACAGTAAAAGCTGTCCTCTGTAATACTCACTCGCACAGTTTGAAAGAACACAAAATTAACTAGCACCACTCAGTCCTGGATAACACGACTGACCTACACACCCTGCTCCATCTGTCAAATGGAGGTAACTTTATATTCATCCCACAGGGAGGTCAGAAAGCTAACTTCACTTCAGCTTTCTCTCATATCCTTGGATAAAAGCTGCTATATAAATGCAAAGCAGGTTATTAACAACATAAATAAGATTCTCTTTCCAAAGCAAACACTCCCCTTTAACACAAACTGCCATAACAATACAAAAGGACAGCATTGGGTCAAGCCACAGTGCTCCAACCCACTACCCTGTCTCTGGGATAACCACCAAACTGGGCAGGGGGGAGAGGGTACAGATCCCTGTCAGTTCTTGAGATCTCCTTTTCAGGGAATGCTTTTAGGTTTTTTTTGGATAGTCCTATGCCCACCCCTATCTGTAAACCCATATCAAGAGCCTGCTGTAGTGAATATTGAATTATTCTTTCCCAAGATAACTTCCCAGGATATAGGTAGCTACGAAAACCCCCAGAGCCATATAACTAGAAAACATAACTGAAGTGGTTAACAGTATATGATCCTAACTTTTTAGTTTTCTAACTGTTTTTTCCCCCACTATTAATCTTTTCTTTCTTAGAATTAGCTTCCTTCCTGGGTGTGTTGTACATGCTCGCCCGCTACAAGTACTTCCATGGTTATGTGCAGTCTGCGAAAGGAAGGTAAGGAGTTACCAACTGAGCACAGGTTAAAAGCTCCAGCCTGTGGTCTGAAGCTGGGCTGAGAGCCAAGGACTGCCAGCAGGAAGTGACTATAATTGAACGCAACATGTGTAAAGTGTCTGCAAAAGGTCTGAAGCAGAAACCCTCAGGGAAGAGGGCTGGCTGTTACAGTACAAGTCTAGGTTAAGATGTGGAGGTGCTACAGATCACAAGAGAAAAGGTTTGATGCTCACCCTGTGGGTGCCTAGTACTCAGCTTATTGGCGACCGGACTCGGAGAGGTCTGAAAACAGCAGCAGTTTTGGAGCTCAGCAGTGCTGCAGGATGGGAGAGTGCTCAGGCAAAGCTTGCACAGTGCTTGCCAATCTGCTATTTTCATTTTTCCTCAGTTGGTCACATTAAGACCTTTACTCTAGCCATACAAAATGTGCTAAAGGAAGCAAGCAAAGCTGGCCTGGTAGGCTGATGAACTTTCACCAAACAGGTAAGAGAATACAACTTCAGATAAGCTGACGTTAATGAATGTTAAGTGCACAGCATCTCGTAACCTGAATTCTGCTTCAACAAAAATGCACACTGGCAAAACACCCCTCCACTATATACACTCAAACACACAGTTCATTTCTTGTTTCACTGAATCCACTGTACCATCTTCTGTGTCCTGACCTAAAGCTCCTCTTCCAACACATGTATCAGTCTTAAACAGAAAATAGCATGATATATGCTTGTCATAAAATTAAAAGACTTGGAATGTCTATTTCTAGAGGAAGATACAAAACAATCAGACTGTTTTGTAGTGAATAATCCTGCAGCAGCAAAAGATTGTACTGCAGGGCTACTTTCCATAGCTTGTGTCCTGATGTTATCATTCTGCTGCACCGCAGTCTCCACCAGTCCTTTACCCTCTTTGGAAGAGCTGTTGCTTAAGAGAAGGGAGAGGCTATATTTTTCCAGAAAGCAAATATATGGAGATAATTTTATACCTCTCAGTAAGAGAGGCAATAATTCAAAAGATGCAGTGAACACCAACCAGAAGACTGGCAACTATTAAGGAAATTTAGGAAGGAAAACAGTCTAAATAAAGGAACAAGCAGAGCACAATAGACTTCTCCTTAATCAACAAACAAGAAAGTCCTTTGTTTAATAAATCTTTCCCATGCTTTACTTCAGTACTCTTAGACCAACAGATTCAGCCTCAGAACAGTGACTGGCTTCACTATTAGACAAAACTTTACACCCTGCACACATGTGCCCCAAAAGCGAGCTCTGTGTTTCAGAGCTGAAGGCTCTCCCAAACACTTCTGTGGGAGCTTTCCATTTTGTACAAATAAAATAACCTGACCCTCTCTCATCCCCAGCAAGAGCCTTAATCACCGATTTTTTTAGAATTAACATTCTTCCTTTCTAGCCCAAAAATACATCTCCAAGTCAAAGTGATAAGCAGAAACAGATTTCCCAGCTCAGTGGAGACTAACTCTCCAACCAGTGTGGATGTAAGAGACAGGCACACCTCTCCCTCAGCCCCGAAGGCTTCCCTCCCACATTCCTGCACCTAAAGCTGCAGTGAGGTGCTCAGGCTTGTCTGTGGCTTTACCTACAGGTCTTCATGCCATGGGATGAATTAGCTCACCCTGGAGCAAGTTCCTAACTTCCACATGAGTATTTAGAAACACTGGGGGAGTTTTCCCATAGAGAAGATATTAGGAATCTCTCTTCTCCCTAGCAAAAGCCGCGTGCGGGAACGGTTTATTACCAGAACACCCCAAGGCAGCATTGCAGCAGTGATCCTTTCTGATCCTGCACACCTCTTCTTAACTGGTGTGGACAAGCAGTTTCACCGTAAACACACCATGTACAGCTTCTAACAGTATTTTTCTGCTTTCCACTTCCAGGTTAATCGGTTTTTATTTGAATTTGATAATTCTGATTTGCTTGCTAACCCTGGGTGCAGCTGGGATTGTTAACAGCTTTCTGGATGAATACCTGGACTTCAGCATTATGAAGAAATTACACAAATTGTTCTGAAGGCTTTTTTAAAAAAATAAAGCGGATGCTTTCCCTGAATGCCAAAAAGATAAGCTGCATGTGAATACAGCAGAGCTCTTCACTAACAGCCCACTGCAATGTAAAATGCATGCTTCTCCTGAGCTGTTCACACTTTCTCCTGTCCCTATGCTCTTAAAAAAGTCTGTAAGACAGATTGTCATGTCATCTGCATTTGCAATTAAATGTTTTGTTCTCCCATACAGTATTGTAAACTGTAAACAAATTATATAAAGCCAAAACGGCTAATTCACTAAGTAATTTATTGCAACTGGCACCACAAGCAACAGTCCATCTTACCCAGCGTCCTCCAGCTTTGCCAATGCCTCTGTAATCTTCCTTCACTCCTCTTCCATTTCCCCCAGCAGTGTCAGCCGTTCCACACATACGTAAAAACACCCTTTGATGCAATATGCTGTTGCAAGGCCCCAATTTTCCAAGAATATCCAATCCCACTGCAGGAGGCTGTTTAAGCATATACAGAAACACTGCTTTCTTCAGGAAAACACTTAAAGCTGCACTTGGCCCTACATTTCTGTGAAGGCCTTTTGATTTTATACACGGGTTTACAGTTCAACACATGCTCAAACACTCTTCTCGTAGAAGTGGGGCCCTCCTGTAGGCAGATCCCAGTCCTCACACAAAGCCTCTTGAAGACAAGCTGTACCCACAACACGGCACTTGCGAGAGGGAGAGCCAGCCCAGACAAAAAGAAGGCACAGATGCTCGTCTAACAATTGGGTCTACTGCATTGTCTCCCGCCAAGGCACAGATGGCTGGGGTGTGGGAAAGACTAGATAAACCTCCCAGCATGGCCACAGCTCTGGGAATCATAAAATGACAGTGAAAAGCAAACTGACTATGAAAACAGTTTTCTGCTGAAAGCGGGGGGGAAGAGTCACGGCTTAGTGCTGCGAGCTCAAAGTATGCTGATGGTCAATTTAAAATACGTAGGAGAACAGAGAAGCAAGACCATGCCTATTTTGGTAGCTCCTGATAATTCAAATTATTTCGTCAATTCTGTATATACCCATGCTAGAGCCAGCAGGCAGAAATTTTCCTCATCATGTCTCTGAAGACATGATATGGCCAAAAATATTGCACGTTTATAGTGGTGTTCAGTCAGCTCTATGTAATGAACATGCTTATGGTCTTCCTAAAAGTGTACTAGGGTTGATAACCTGAGCACAAAATAATTGAGTGCTGGATCAGGTTCATAACAACCTTTCATATGAAATAGGTGAGCGCATGTGCAGAAGTTAGCTTGTGATTAAAAGACACAACTTAGTGCCTGCAAGTAACAAAGGCTGAAAGGGCATTCAGAACAATAAAATGAAACAAGTACAAGGGTGCAAGACTTGGGTCCAGTAACGGCTGCCAAGTAGAAAAAAACAGATCGTGATGGTGAACAGGCTGGAGCTGACACAGCTGTGGAAAGCACAACTCTCTGGCACTTGCCTCCAGGGAGAGAGTACAACAGGACCAGATTCAACAACCACAGAAATCACTGGGCATTCTTCCACTAACTTTCCTTCTATGGGCTGAAAGACAGAAAATCCATCTACCCACTTGCCAGTGATGCCTTGAGATAGCCATGGGCAGCAGGAAGTGCTGCCACCAGAAGAAAAACCAAGACAAAGGGCCAAATTATGTAACAGGCTTGAAATACACATTAGAGGAGGCCCAAAGGTCATTAACTGTGAGCAAAAAGGTCTTTGCATCTGAAGTTATTCTGTTCCAAGCTTACCTGTTGCAGTGGCCTGGAGCGTTTATAGATAACTGCTGTCTCACAGGAACAATTTCACATGCCAAAAAATGTGGGTGTGAGGTTGCAAAGCATCATCTAGCAGCACAAAGCCAGAGTGCTAGGGGATAAACGTGAACCCAAACTTTGAGGAGCCGCACCAGCTAACGAGAGGGCAGAAGGAGGCCGTTGAGGATGCCACTTGTCTCCTGAGTCACTGCTTTTTTCCCCAGTAAGCCAGGACAGAACGTCTATGACCAAAAAGTGTTAAAGACTGACTCTTCTATAATTGAAACCAACACACACCTACAACAGATACACACTGTCAGTAAGAGTATTTAGTATAGTGAGAACCACACCATCTCCTGCCTGCTGATTGAGGAGTTAGTGTCAGGCTGCACATTCAGCAAATACTGTGACTTGATTCAAATGCTCATGTGTCAGTCAGGTCAGAAACAACAATGGTCCCTATTGCACCTTCAAAACCAGTCGGTACCCAGGAGCCTCTCGCTGGAAGCATCTCTTCTCAGCACGCTCATTGTCAGCACATGCTGAGGAGTAACTTTGTCAAGCTGCTCTGATCTGGGTCCACCTCCTTTATGCCCTGTTATCCACATTTAGAATGGTAACGGAGTGACATTAAAGAGAGAAGGGGGACCTCACCTTAAAGGCTGCATGTGGAGCCGGGCCACACTGACATCCCGTGGGGCAAGCTGTGCAAACAAGAGGTGCAGCGTCGCCCAGGACCCACCAGCAGGCTGTAAACATGGAGGAATCAGCATTGAGCCTCGAAAGCTACACGGCATGTTTCGCTTGAACAGGTCATATATATTCAACAACTCTACACGCACTTTCCAAAAGGCTTCCAACAATACAATTCACACACTGCAGCAGCAGCAGGTGATAGTAACAGGCTGGGGAACTACTCTAAACACCCATCTTCACCCTTCCTCAGTTTCCCCCATTTTTCTTTCCAACTTCTACACCCAAACCCACATCCCTCTTCTCCCACCACACCTCACCTCCCAGGTGTCACCCACAGCGCTCCTACACCCTGAGCCCTCCATCTTCTCTTGTCCCCTGAAGGCGCCTCCCCACTCCCTG
>NW_010136292.1:3116-26623 GCF_000699245.1 Pterocles gutturalis | reverse complement strand
AGTGGGCCTACATTGCCTCTGGTGTTAGAAACACCAACTCCTTATGTCTCATAGAAGCTCTCTCATGTTAGTATGCTTTCCCTTTTAAATTCTGTAGTTATCAGCAAGACAACAAAGTAATTACAGACTAAGAAAGCAACTCTTGTGTCACTTAACTAATTGCTACATATCAAAATATGCCTCTGATTTTCTAATTATGACTGCATATATGGAGACATCCAGTTGGGCTCCAATTTGTTCCTGATAACACACAAGTAAACGTACCCCATGTAACTCCACAGCCTGTATTAGTCACCCAAGTTTAACTTTTAATACTTTGTTTTACAATTATTTATTTTAAAAGTTTTAACACTGTTCAAATATGTTTAAAATTTCATTTAGATTGCCATTGTGTTCTGTTTTCATAATATGAGTTGTACTAGGAATGCTCACTGTGGTTTGAGAACTGGCATATGACACTCCCAGAAAAAAGCTTACTGATGAAGACCAAAAAGGCTGAGAGCAAAAGTAATGGTGTCATATTCTCGTGGTTCTCTAATCCTGTTTCCCACTATCTTGCACAAATACCTGCCATTTGAGTTGCAGTACTTTGCTGTCACATATTTTGATGTGGTATTTGTTTTTTTGGGTTTTTTAATATGAAGAGTTAACTATAGATCTTTGTAAACTGTATCACTGGGTGCATGCTGCAGGATAGGCAGAAATTTTTAAAAGAAATGCATACTGATGGTGGTCATCTGAGCTTCTGTGAGATTTTCTTTTCTCTATGTGCCTACAAAAGTCTTAGTTAAAACGATATCTTGTGAAGCCTAACCAGAAGCACAGAAACCTGGTACTTTGAGGAACCCTAATTCCAAATTTGATTGCTTAAGTTTTGCTATGAATGTGGTATGTAGGATTGTGTTTTGTTCTGGTTGCATTTTACACATGTAACTTTGCAGATCTCGTTATGAGGTGGTTTAATTTGTAATGTCAATGGCTGAAATTTTTGAAATGCTATAATTAAGGTTGCTTTTTCCATCTTCTGCCTGGTATATCTCTATTTGTTTTGGTACAATCTTTAAAGCTTTTTTATCCTACAGTATGTATGGTCTTTCCTATTTAATATAAATCATCCAAATAAAATATTGGATATTGAATTAATCACTTGTTTTATTTTCAGAGACAATTGACAGTATCAGTATTTCTTAGTTGTTAAAGTCCCCCAAAACTCTTCCCACAGAGGTGTTTTTCTTTTTTTTTTTTTTTAATTTTCTTTTGGAGGTGGAGACTGAAACAAATGTTTCTGTTTTTCTTCTTGAAATGGTTCCAGAAAAATAGATATCTAACTTCTTCCTAAGGACAAAATGAAATTGCTCTGAAGTCTCTCTTGTTTTCTTTGTTGTCTCCTTAAAAGGCTCTTAATGAAGTGGAAGAGGAAACATTATCAATCTGTCAACTGGAAGATGGACACTGCAACTCTCTGAATTTCAAATCCAGCATAAATTCTGACAGGTCAGTACAAATATTTCCATTCAGGTTTACACACTGTTAACACTGGAAATAGAGTTAACAGGGTGTTACATGGGTATAGTTAAGTTACTTTTTCTGCCCCCCTCCCCTCCTTTCCTGACCTCATTAGAAGGAAATTGTTATAACAGTCAGACTGGGAATGAATATGAGCAGGGAATTAATCTGAGCAATTACAGATATTTGAAAGAGCCTTTTCTAGACTGTACAGATAATCTAGAATTATGCTATTATCCTATTACAATTCACTGATACGCTTGTTTTGGATGTAGGCTACTTCAGTTATTGAGAGAAGAAAATTCCTTGGCAAATTCTCAGTTGTGGGCTGGAAAGGATATGAGAAAAACTACCTTATCCCAGGAATCAAATGTGCCTTTGACTCCAACTGTTTCTCCATCATTGGATCAGTCAGGTTGGACTTGCCAAATCACAGCCTCTCAAGGGTTGTTAGACGGTTCACAGAATCCCATCTAGAATTCCTTTTCTGGGTGGGGGTGAGAGACAGAGACATGTGCAAATTTGTCTCAGATTAATTTCCAGACTAAAAAGCCAGCTCCTGTAATAAAATTACTTTGGAACTATTACTTTTACTGTTGAGAAGATACAAGAAATATTTCATGTGTATATTTTTTGTTTTGTGTTTAAATCAGCACTCAATGCTACCAATGTAGTCAAGAGAATCCATTCAAGACTTCAGAATGAAGACAAAGAGACTGTAGACTCCACTTACACTGTGAGACAAGTGCTGAACCCAAATGCAAGGAAACAAAAGCAAATTGCAGCAAAAAGTTGAGTACTTTTAAAAATAACGTGTCCCTTTGACCAAGGTCCTTGATATCATAAGAAAATGTAGGTTGAATGGGATTTTTGGAAGTTGTCGCAGGGCTGCCTCCAAAGTTTGATTCGGGAGGGCCTTGTCCAGCCAAGTCTTGAGCATCTCTAAGGATGGATATTCCACAGCCCCTTATCTAGTGCATTCCCCTGCATTCTGCATGTTCCTTGGCAAAGCAATGTCTGTACGAATCTGGGAACCATAAATACGGCCTTCTGATGATAGCTGTTACCTTGCTAGGAATGGAGTTACCTCCTGTGCAGGGCTTTTCTATTTCTGACACAGCTTTCTAGTCTAATGCTGCGCAGACTTATCATGCATTTCAGTCCCCATACTCTACACAGTACGTGGGGATTGGCATCAGTTACAAACTAACATGAAAGGATTGTTGTAAAAGAGTTGCTCACTAAATATGAGACCTGAAAGCAGCTGATATTTTTCATTGGCTGTTCAGTAGCAAACTGTTTCCATGCTTTTAACTGAGGAGAAGGAAAGTATAAACAGGTATCTAAGATAAAAGCACTGAACAGTCATACTTGAGAGGTACTAATGTGGTGGCAGAAAATGTGGTTTTTGATGATCCGAAGAGAACTGGAATGTCTGGTGATGTTCTTTGATGGTCCATTTCATCTCAGGGCAAGAGAGGGCTTCTCCTTTGATTTACTTGAATGAACAATGTAATTTCGTTGGTACTGGAATGCTTTCTATACAAGTTGAAATTCCAATGACACTTTCCCTCCCTCCCACCCCAGTGAAAAGAAAACAAACTGCACAGAATTCTGCAAGACGGAGGAGAGATGATTCTCCCCCTAATTCAATCCCCATTCAAATTCAGGGGGACAACAAATCCGGCTTAGATGTTCTCAACCGCATGATACGTGAAGTGGAGCATGAACTGGAGGAATATGAGCGATGTACAGGTCGTGAGGTTCAAAAAACTGAGAGAAGTGAAGGCCTCACTGGGTTTACCGTATCGCTGGTGAATGCTCTCTGTCGTTTGATGTGCTACCTCAAAGAGGTGAGAAGACTTTGAATTGCTTCTGTAAAGTCAATGAAAAAGGGTATAAAGTTACTTCACAGATGTGAACTTTGGCCTTTCCTGGCTCCCAATTAGTTTACTTTGAAGTCTGATTATTGCCTACTATTTGAATGACGTGCAATCAGGATTTAAAACTTTTGGTTTGCTAGAAACAGGTATCCCTAATGCAAAGGGAGGAGTTGAATGCAATGAAAGTCTCTCAGTGACTGTTAAAAGAAAATACCAAATTGTTCTAAATTTGTTGTTTAAATATGTTCAGAGTTATAGCAGGGTATTAACTACACCCTTGTTTACAAATTCTTTTTTTTTCCTTTGCCTCGCAAAGGTGATGCTATTGTTACCAGAGCAGTGGACCCCAGTCCCCAATTTTCTTTGAGGGATTCCTTAGCTCTCTTTTTCTATCAATAGCAGCAACTTCAGCTTGAGTAAGAATGACCTGAAGTTCCCACTATAGCAGTGCACATCTGGGGGTCAATGGAATTCTGTAAAGAAGACTACCTGTAAGCCATGTAGAACTTCTTTTTGAAAAAGAAAAGAAAACAAAAAAGTGTTTGATTTTGTCTCTAACCCCGAGTTATTCAAGGTGCAGCAGTGGCTCACAGATTCATTGGGTCTATGTGAAATTTAAAAGTGGATTATGGCAGTTCCTGCACTCTTAATAGATGCAGCAAAATATGTTATCTAAATCCCAATGCTCTATTTCATAGTAAATGCAATAGGTTGCTAGTGAATGTGGTACTGTCTTATTTTGATTCCTTTTCAGAGTGTATAATAATTGGGGTGGAAAAAACCCCCCTACCTAATTTTAAAATTTGAATTTTGTTTTCTTTCTGGATGTATAACAACTTATTCTTTGTATTACCCTGTATTGAATGTATATGGAAGAATTTAATTTGATTAAGACCTGTCTTGGAAGCAAATGGTAAATAATCAGTTCAAGAGTGAAAGTCACTACCATCAGAAGATGGACTTTGGCAGTGAAGGTTTTATGTTTTAAAAGAAGTTAAGAATGCTTGTTGTCTGTTAAAGTTTTAATACCAAAGCAGGGTGTTAAATTTGGTTCTTTTGTAGTTACAAGGAAGGATCTTCTGGACTTCCAATAGAATGTTTTCCATTTATTAGAAAAACATCAATTTAATAGCAGCAAATTAATATTGTAAATATAATTGCAATTATAGCTCTATTTAGATTGTCTTTAATTTGTGTTCCACAGAAACACATTATTCTTGTCCCTCAGGCTTCCTCCAAAACTACTCCAGATTTTCTTTGTCATTTTTTTCTTTTTCAGTTTGTGCTTTCTCTTTGTGAATGTAACATTCCATGTACCTTAAGATCTTCTGTCCTATTCAGACAGAAGGCCAAGCAGTCTGAGTGCTTAAGGAGACTACTTATTTTGAAAGATGTATGCTGACCCTTACTTGTATTCCCAGTTTTTACTGAGCACCTCTGTGATGTTGTTCTACTTTAATAGATGTATTATCATTCCTTCCTTCCAGGAGCTGATTGTTGCTTGCAGAATTATCTGCAACTTTTTTAGATTTACTACCTAAATTCATGAGTAGAAATAAGCACAAGTCGTTCAAGCTATAAAGTATGATTAACTGTATTCAGAGGTGCTCAAGATAGACAGTGTGCATCCATAATCTTAATTGAATTTTATGCTTTTTGTGGATCTTTAATTACAGTTAGGATTTGAGAATTTTCTATGAAGAATCACAGCTTGTCTGAGTATTTCCTAAAACCTGGTCACTGTGATGCTAGGAATAAATCAAGTGCTCATGTGCACCATATCTCTTGCCTAGCCAGGAGGGTTATCAAAGTTGCAGTGCCTGAATTATAGCTGGCAGTGCATTTCAAGAAAGTGACTTTACAGCATATATTTTAAAAGCCTCTGATTTCAGGAGATTTTGAAGCTTCTAGAAAGATTTCCTTCCTCTTCTGCAGAGAAACAAATATTTTCCAGCTTTGCTGCAGAAAAGCTGAATACAGAAGAATTACAATAAAGGATGTTGCTTAATTTATTCTCAAAATTATATATAAAAATAGGAAGAGAAACTTGAATTACTGAATCTTTCATGAAAGTTGTATTAATAAGTGAATAAAAAATCAACTCCTACAAGAAGTTAGTGAATATAGAAGAGGCTAGAGAGAAGGTCAAAAAGAAACTTCTGAAACATTTGCCAAGGTATACAAAATTCATAAAGGGAAGTGGATGAACCTAACTTGGTTCCTAAATTAATTTCAATGTCATCTGCCAAATGTTAGAATTAATTTTTCCCCCATTCTGTTAAGAAGGCTATTTGTTTGCAAGATTCACAGGGCAAAAAGTTAGAATATACTCGTACTACCTTAATCTGTGTTGCTTATGTTCTCTATCTCTGCTTCTGCATATTCTAACGCAGTGTTAAAGTTTGAGATTAGAGGTACACCTGGCGATGGGCCAGAATGAAGATGCTTCTTTCAGGGTGTATCAGACCCAAGTCCTACCTGACTGTAGGAATGGCTGTATGCAGCTGTTAAGCCTGACGTTCTCCCCATACATAATTGTAAGACACATAGCTGCTTGGAAGCTTTTCCTCCAAGACTAGGTTAATGCTATATGAGATGAGTAGATACAACAGCTCATTCAGATGATCTAAGGCATTCAGTAGGTTTCATCACTGCTACCAGAGTTAAAGTTCTTATTTTTTGCTGTCTTTGGTTTCTAAAAAGTTGGGACTGTCTACATTTTTTTCCATTTTCTGTGCCAGCCTGCTTCACTTTGATCAGTACAGAAAAGCTGTTCTCTCTAGGTGGAAGAGAAACAGAAAATGGATGGCTTGTCTCTGACATGCATAAAGGAGGTATATCTGCCTGTCTTTCTGTCTAGTGACAGTATCTGTGGTTTATTCTCAAAATTGTTTATTTATTCATTCACTTTATGTGTCTGCAGAGCTGTTGTGTCTTAACACTCCTTCCTTGGTGGTTTTTCACTTCTGGTCCCAATACCAGCAGAAAATAATCTATGGTATGTTATGGGCAGCTCATGCCCTAATTTTGTCTGTGCAGCAGAAAAAAGTACCCGAATTGCTTTTTGGGATATCCTGTGTTTTGGAGATGAGACATATTTCTCTTATTCAGGGATTCATTTGGTAAATGCAGGCAACCATCTGGGGAAGGATTCCATCTGCTAATTCTAATGTGTTTATGTGGCAGTTCTGTATTCCATTTACCCATTAGAGGTGGAAGGGACTCTTCTGTGTGTTGTACAGGAAGCCTAGCTACTGCAGTGTTCTGTCTTAAAACAACAGATTGATAATATCTTTTGAGGGCAAGAGGTTCTACAGTAAGGTCTTTTGTCTAATGCTCAAGTAGATTACTTAAATACAAAAAGGTTTATTTATTAAAGAAAAAAGAAACGAAACCCTCTAGAACTTTCTCTCTCTGAGGGAAAACATTAGAAAGCAACCACTTTCTCCTTTATTTAGTCAAATTTGTCTCCATTAATTAATTAAGGAAACTAAGGAATAGGCACAAGTAGCATAGGATACTGACAAGCATCGGAACACCTGGAGTTATTTGATTACTGCATGAACATTCAGTGACTTACAAAACAGTATCCATGCAGAGAGACAATGCTTGTAATAGTTGTAAAAGCAGAACAACAAGAATGTACAGGATTCCCTACAGTGTTCTGGGGTAACAAAGAAGGGACAGTAAGCTCTCTGACAGTTCTCAAGCCCTGAAAATTGGATTTTGTAATTAAAAGTAGTGAAGTCAATTTAGCAAAAGGGGGAAGAGCTGTTACAGTATGATGCAATATGGACCTGTTCCTGTTTCCAAATATGAATATGTACTTGTTATAGTAGGTTTTTAACTTTCTCCCTCTTCAGAGTGAAATACAGCTGCGTGAGAAAGAGGTGGTGAGAAAGCAGCATGAGGAGATGTTGAATGAACACAGAGAACTGATTGATGCTCTGACTGCAGAAATACTTCTAGTGAGGGAAGAAAACACTGCTATACAGGTACTGAGCCCTCTGAATGTCTTCTTAGAATACTGGGTTTTGTTACAAATGTGTGCTGAGATGCATTGTCATATGTTCAGGATATTTTAACAATAAACAGGAAGAAGATGATGAAATTGAATGAGGAGTCTAATAATAGCGGGCATGGGTGTTGGGATGAATGTTTGGAAAGCCAGCATTTTATCTTCTTGTATGATATTTAACTTTAAAGCCTGAAAAAATGCTAGTTCCATTAAACTGAGCTTTACTTTATCAGTCTGAAGGTTTAAGCATCTGCCTCCATGTTTTTCTACAGTTAACACTATTGGAGCAACAGAGTAGACTAGATACTCATATTCATATATTCTAATATTATTCTAATATTTCAGCATTTTTCTTTTTTCGGTTTGTGGTGGAGGTAGATTTGTTCAATGGTTACATTTGGGAATCAAGCAATAAAGTTGTGTTGGAGAGGAAGTGGGGTGATGAGTTAAGAAAATAATTTCTTTGAGGCATGAGAGAAATGAGATACGTGGAGTCTCTAATATTTAATATCTCAGTAGAATCCCACAAATTTATGCAGTGGTATTAAGAGACCAAATTTCTTCTCAGAGCTGCTAGTGGCATATAATCTAATTCCTGTTGCTAGAATACAGATTTCTGTATATCTCTCTTCCGTTTTTCCTTTTTCCTTTAGAAGAAGCTTCAGCAACACATGACAGTAACTGATGAACAGCTGATCTCTCTCACACAAGCATTTAAAGGCCTCCCTTTAGTAGAACCTAGAAGAGAACAAAGTCCAAACCATTTTGGAACTGCAAGCAAAGGTCCAGTGAACAGCCAAGGTATGTGCATGCATGTGTGAAGAATGAAATGGGAGCTGGGGCTAGTTTATCCCTGTAGTGGAAAATTTGGTATTTAATAGATGTCTGCTTGAAAAAATACATCTTGCATCAGCATGAATCTCACTTCTGGAAAGTCATATGCCATGGGCTCTGAGGTGCACACAAGCAGCTTGCTAAAGGTTATTTTTTAACATTATTACAGACTATATTCCATCCCTACTGGCATCCTTCTGTCTGGATCGGGATTTCAACACTTCTGGAAAGTCATATGCCATGGGCTCTGAGGTGCACACAAGCAGCTTGCTAAAGGTTATTTTTTTAACATTATTACAGACTATATTCCGTCCTTACTGGCATCCTTCTGTCTGGATCAGGATTTCAAGATTAACCTTTTAGCTAAATCCTGGGCTTGAGCTGTAAGTGATACATAATATATTAATTAAAAAAAAAAAGGAGGCGGGGGGAAAGGAGTTAGCCTTCATACATTAAGATGACTTAGAAAGTCAGCTTTATTCTGAGGGTCCCAAAAACAAAACCAAACCCAATTGAATCAGGATCCCACCCTTTTGCTGAGGCAGCCTGAGTATGAAATTTTTTCTTCCATAAGACACTAGAGGTCGCTGCTGACCAGAAACAGCAGCTGCTGAGGCCTGCTAACTCACCAGGCAGACTGTGTCTTGATATTTGTGCCCTTGTTTCAGAGGTGAATGACCGGTTGAGTGATACATAACATAGATGCAGGCTAAATTAAGCCAGTAGCATTGATGGCCACACTAACTTTTTACATTCTTTCACCATGGTGTTTTCTCCCAACAGTCTTCTCTGATTGGTTGCTTAAATGCATCATTTTAGCTTTCAAGTCAGTAACCCCTTGTGAATCCCAAGATTCATTGGAGCTATTTGTATTCCTTAGATAAATGTTGGTTTTGTGGACATTTCTGTGGCCAAAAACTTTCTTCCTGACTGTTTCTGTGGGGTTCTCAGGAAGAAACCACATACCAGATCCCTTTTTTGTGATTTACCCAGGCTTTGTAAAAGCAAACAAAAAATCCTGCTTCAAAATATGAACTCCAAACAATCAGAAAAGCACCCCTCAAAAAAACCCTATCCAACAACAACAAAAAAACCCTCAAAGAACCAAACAACAACAAAACAAACCCCCTAAACCTTCCTGTACAACAATTCTGCAAGGCTAGTGTTTACAAATCTTTTTTCCTTATTGGTCTCTTTCTTGGGAAAAGGCTTCTTCCTGAAAGTTTCCTAAAGTTACACAAAAAAAAATTTCTTCCTCCTCCTTCGGAAGGAGATGTCTTGGGCACTTTAGGCATCTGACCAGATGTGTAACATTTGAGATAGCTATTTTTAGCACAGAAGCCATGTGTAAGTTAACACAGGACTTATCTGGAGAGAGGAAGTGTGGCTGAGAGAGGAGTGGGGGGGATATCATAGTGACAAATAGCATGTGAGGAGGATACTTTGGAAATGCAGTTCTCTACAGTGAGGCAGAGCAGGAAGATCTTTGTCATTTCTTGCCAGGGTCATTGAATAGTGGGTGGCAGGTTTTAAATTCAATCTCAGAATCTTGGTAATGTGAACCACAAGCAGTATTTTATGCAAACAGCCTCTTCTTTGAAGGTTCTTTTTTGTCCCTTGCATTTTTGGATCAAATATGTTCTGCTTAATTTTCCACTAAATTCTCTTTTGGGAACAAATGTCCTGAACAAAATTGTGAAGGGAGAAGTCAAAGATAGCACTGATGGAGCAATGGATATAAGCATGTTAAAATTACAGAGGTCTCATAGCTGGCTACAATTTTGATTTCATGCTTTTCGTTTTGTGCTTCCCTGGTACGTTCAAAATAGATGGCAACGTAGACACAAACTAGTTGTAGGTAAATACAGAAGAATAACTTATTTTTTTACTGAAGAGATGTCTGATTTGAAATAAGTCAGAAAAATGATCAGAGAGCTCAAAAAAGTTTTAAATTGTTTTCTACTCCACTGTTGTTGCCATCAAATTTATAACATAGGGGCATTAGGACAAGTGCACGGGTCTGCTTTTCTCAAGAGAATATTACCAAATGCAGCTCACTTAAATACCTATTTCTCACAAGTCATGTGTCTGTAAGTCTTGTGCATGGGCTACAAACAGATCTCTTGGTAGTATCCTGAAATTGTGAGGCTACATACAATAACTGTTCTTGCTTTTCAGGCCAGTGAAAATTTGTGTTATGCTTGAGTGAAAGAGTTCTGCACCTGTGGATCAGAAGGAAGTTAGGAGTGTGTGGGGAACATACTCTAGTCTGTCTTTTCAGATACGTGAACATGAGAGTTGTCACTGATATTTTTCTCTACATTGTTATTGCACTAGAGTTATTTTTTTTTAATTCTGTCCCTGCTTTGTCTTTTTCTTTAGAAAAACCTGATTTGAGCTATTTTGAGCCCAGAATTGATGCAGTCAACAGGGAAAATATGCTGAAATTCCCACAAGAACAACTTCCTTTCAAGTTCCCCCCGAGGTCAGGTGCCTCAGGTGGTGCAGAGGCTGGTAGAAGCTTGCCAGCTCACATCTTCCAGCCAGCTGTGCTGTTGTCACCCCCCCGGCAGAAGAGCAGTCAGGAATTGTCTCCCCTGCAGAACGGTGAGATCTCTCTGGCTGTAGTAGACTTGGGAGTCTGTGAAGTGTGTTACTATTTCAGTCTCCCAGGCTCACATTACCTTTGGAGATGTATTTTCTAGGAAAAATTTTAACCTGTATGGCTAGACACCTTGGCCCTATAGCTGGAATATTCTGCTTCTGGAATATTCTGCTTCTGCACCCAGATATTCATTTCTTCCTGTGCCTCTTGTTAGATTTCCTTTAGACTTTCTGTCCCCTGCAGTTCTCCATCTGCTGTCTGTAGCCCTGTCTGGCAACCCAGGTTGGCATTTTTATCTTGTACTGGTTTTGGTTGTCACTTCTGTATGATTTGCTGTAGCAGTTTGTCTATGATGTACAGCACATCATCTCAGATCTCCGTCTGCTGATGTTGTAAGCCAGCCTCCATCACCTTTCATGGTGGGACGACTGAATACTGTAAATTCAGTACCTCCACAGCCCATGCTGCAGACAAACCATGATGTCTGTAGGCTGTGTACTCTTGCATTGAGACACTCTTCCCAGCAGAGATTTTTCTAAAAGCTTTGGGAGCCGGTTTTGGTATGGGTTTCATTCAAAACACAGGAAGTGTCTGAAGTTTTGGGTGAAATTATGTGGTGCCAGATAACCAGATTAACTCAGTCTTGTGTCAGTACCCGTAGGCTTCAGGAGTTTTATAGGTCAGTAGCTTAATTCTGGTTGTTGGGAGGAAGAAAGTTCATCAGGGTCATTAGGGAAGGTATTTCTCGTTTAAACTTACTGAAGTGAGCAGGAGGGAGGACCCTTTGTCACTCTCAAAATCAGCTGTTTCCTCCTGCAACTGTCATTGTAACCACATGCATCTTACTGAATCTGCTAGGCCCCTGTAAGCCTCTGTTGTTGAGAGGCGGATAATTACATCTGTGGCTAGCTTGATGGTTGCTGATGGGAAGTAGGGCACAGTAGTGGGGTTTTGTGCCTTCCCTCCTCCTTTCCGCCCCCCCCCCCCGGTTCTCTCCCCCCATTTCCCCCCCCCCCCCCCAGCTCTGTTGCTTTGTAAGTCTTTTCCAAGTCAGAAAAATAACCCAAAAGTCCTTTTGATTTTTGAGGAATTGGCAGGGCAATTGGAAGTTTATATTTAGTTCAACCTTCTGGTGGGCTGCTGTGCTGTGAAGAGGCATGTAATAAATCAGAAGGCAGTGAACTAAAGGTGGGGTTCTGCAAAGAGCAACATCTGGTTTCAGTCCCATTGAGAAGTGTCAGGTGTTGTCTGTCATTTAAAACAAGAATAAAAAACTATTGCTAGACTTCACTACAGTTTAGCTATGTGACAAATGTATTGGTACTCTTTTGAGACTATTAAGGATGCTAAATGGCTCAAGAAATGTTAAACTTCTTGAATGAAAAATGATTCGTGAGACAAGTTTGTGTGTAAATTTTTAGATGCTGTGCTCTGCTCAAGAGGCAAAAGCTAAATCTTGGGAAGGAATGGGCTATTTGCTATATAAAGCAAATAAATCTAGTTTTGATCACAAAATCCAACTTGGACTTAATATGTAGCAGCTGACAATGCTGTAATATGTTTGGTCGTGTGTGCACGGAGTGTTACTGGTTTGCTAATGATGACCACAAAAACTACTAACTACTTTCGTTGGCTAGAGTGCTTCCCCTTTCCTAGGAGCTGAGTGACTAGCTAGTTTATTATTATGGCAAAAGTCTTGCATTATTTTGTTTTATTACTCTAAAAGTTTTGTTACTGAGTATAAATATCAGAGCTGAAATGCAAACTTACAGTTCATTAGGTAATGTACCTGGATTTTGGAAAATGGGGACTAACTAAGAAGTAATGTTTGATCTATCAGCTAAGAAATTCAAAACAACTTACCTTATTCTCTCTGACTTCTCTCTCAATCTCTATTTAAATCACTTAAATGTAAGACTTTGCAATAGGAAATACTAACGCTGGTGAGTTCTTAACAGCAGGATCTTGCATAGAGTGATTTTGATCAGTAATATAACACCATTCAGACAGATGTTACAATTCGGGTTCCTGTGTGATTTTTTACTAGCCTGATGCAATAATGTCACTGTTAGTTTCCTTGATTATGATCACTTCTTGTTTGTGGTGTTTACAGCCATTTCTCAGTCTCCTGAAAACACTGAAAGAGAACCATGCAAGGAAAGGAGCTCCCCCTCCTCCCTGGGAACACAGAGCACAACTGAGGAAAACTGTCTCATCTCTCGAAGGCAACCAGCTCCTCTTGCAGACAAAGACTTGGAGAGTTCTCACAAGAAAATGAGTCTGTCTTTCCCAGGTGACCCTAGAAAAAACAGTACAGCTGAAGAGTTATTTCAAAATGGTGATCTGCTGGGACAGATAGCTGAGCTCACACGGCAGAACTCTCTAATTAAAGCTCAACTGAGCAAATTCAGAGGCTTCTCTGAAGACACAAGTGACTGCCTACATCAGCCAGACCCAATAAGAAATTCAAATCCTAGTCCAGACTCTTCACAAGGACAGGTGAGAATTTAACAGAAAAGGAAGGCTGGATTCTTCTTTCTGCTGATCTGCTTTTCCATAGTTTACTGATGCTTTAAGACTGTTTCTTTCTTGCTGTCAGTTGTTTAAGAAAAAGAGTAGCAAAACAAATATTCTTTTCATTCGCTTGCTTGGAGACTTGTGATTTTTATCATTCCCTAAGAAGCTCAACAGTAGTTTGTCATATTGTGCCTATGTTGTATATGAGTGCTGAAAAGCGTGCAACACATTTATAAGTTTAGGATAAGGTTATTCTGCAAAAAGAGGTGTGATTGCAACATGATCCGGTATAGCTCTCGTAGCTTGGATAATATTAACAGTGAAAGCGCTGCGCCAACCCACAGGTTCGTGTCGAGCTTGTAAAATACATATTTAAATCCATGCCATTCACCTCTTCTGCTACTGTGACCCAAAAGCCCACGAGATTAAAGTTAATGCAGGTACATCTCTTACAAATACTTGGTTATAGTGTATGTACTAGTTGGGTCTGTCTTGGCAGTCCTGCTGTGTGGTAAAAAATCCCAGAATCTTTGTGAAAGAGAGAACTTGAAGGCTTCAGTTCATATAGAGAACCTTTAATCTGCAACTAAGCAGCTATTCAGTGGAACCTCAAGTGAGTGGAGTTAACGTCACAGAAATGCCTAATCCCTTCCCTTGCTACTGTCTTTACTCTTTTTTCTATCACGGTGGCTGCATTACTGTTCATTTGAGGATCCTACAGATTTTAAATTTCCTCATGTAAATATAGGCTGAGAGTGTTTTCACTTTCCACATTGTATTATATTTTGTAATATTTGGTCATTTAGTTGCACAAGACAATGTAGCTTTAAGTGTTTTGTGGAAGCAATTGCTGGAGGGGGAGGGGAAGAGGTCAAAGGGGATGAAAACCTGATTAAAGATGAGTTCCAGGATACTTCTGCTAGACATCTTTTTTTCCCTACACCCTCCTGAATATATGTCACTCTGATTATTTTCTTAATTATGGTTAATTGCTGGATTGTTGGGGGTTTTCTCTCCCCCCCCTTAAATGATACAGACAATAGGTGATTTTTTGCTATTTGTAGGAAAACCAGTTTAAAATATTGTTGTGTTTAGTCAATTAAGGACCTAGATACAGGACAGGGGACAAAATCATTTTTTTCACATGAGGTGCTATATAATTATGTTTACTTTCAGATTGAAAATTAAATGCATAGAAGTACTTGAAATACATTGCATGCTCCTCTTGAAAGTGCAAATTAAGTTATTTATTGTAAGTAATTATCCAATTGTCCAAGTAGACTCATCTTGTTGTATCAAAGAGCTTGGAGGAAAGAATAGCAGAGCTGAATCGTCAGAGTACAGAAGCACGTGATAAACTGTTGCAGCTAATAGACCACCAGAAATTATCTGCTGCTGATATGGTCCCTCCAATGATACCTTCAGTTCTGCCCCCATCTCTAAATCATACTGGTATGTACCCAGTTTCAGAAGAAACAAAAACTAGTAAGATGATGTTTTTCCCCTTTTGGAAGTTCTGTGTCCTTATCTGATTGGATCAGCAGTTGTGGTCAGCAGTATATTTTCTGTTAATGACTGTGTGGTACAAACACTCTGTACTTCAGAGAGCTAAAAATATTTCAGCTAAACTTCTCCTAAAGTTAGTTTCTTAGTAATCAGTCTGCTGCAAATATGATGTTTCATGGTAAATCAGTTCTTTGCTGTGTCCTTGTCTGCAGAACAGTTCTGGTACATAAGTCACTGAAGGGCAGAACTAGGCTTTTTAATCGGTCCTCTCTGCTGCACTTTATAAAAAAGACTAAGTATTTAAATCAGGCTTCTAAAAATCATGGCAGAGTGGTTATCCAATTCTCAACCACACTTTAGTTTTTGGTATTTTGGGTGCTCTTTCCGTCAGACTAACTTGATGAGTTACTGCCAGTGCTAATAGAAAGTAATAACTGGATCTTCCAGTCATCTAAAGACGTAAATTAGTGAAGGGAATATTCTTGCTGGTTCAAGATGCATAGATTTGCTGCCATGTGTAACTATAAACAAAAATGCTTTCCAGCAGGTGAAGGCTGCTTTTTCTTTTAATGGAGTCATTGTAGTTACGGGCAGAACTGCATGTGAGCGTGTTCTGTCTAGGACACCCACCCGTTCCCCCTTCCTAAGCCACAGAGGATATATAAAGGAAAGGACTTGAGGGGGGGTAGAGACCATGTGTGTCTGCATGTGTGTGTGCAAGTGGATATGCAATGACTTATGCAGTAGGATCATAACATTTTAACACTTCTATGGCTGTTGGAACATAAATTCATCACGATAAGTAAAATCTTAAAAGAACAACATACAGAAATTGGAAATCTCTAAGCCTCTGATTGCCAAAAACCATTCTGTACCTGTGCATGTTGTCCATAGTTGTTCTGAGTGTCTGCTTTTTGTATCTGTCATTTTCAGAGAGTGGGTATGGGGTTGATGTTTAGCCTGATGTTTTATGTCTGATCTGTATATTCTATGCAATTGTGAAGAGTTAGGTGATGCCCCTCAAAAAATGTGAAAATAAAATGAAATGTTGTGCAATGTTGCTGTATTCTCATCAGAATCAAGCTATTATTTTTTGCCTAGAAAACGCAAGGAGGACACTTGAAGTGTCTGTTCCGGTGGCAGTTGCTACGGACAGCTCCAGAGAAGATAGTGTTTCCCCTGCCAGTATGACCAGTATCAGAAGGTAAAAGTTAACCCTTTACCATTTCATTTTTATAGTGTCTTGATTACCCAGGCAGCAGAATTTGAACACAATGGAAAAATTGCTGTGTTCTTCTTTAGCGTCACAGACTTTCCCTGACTTCATCACACTTAGCCCTGTGGAAACAGGACAAAGGTCTGATAGCTTTTTGACAGCTTCCATTGTTTGTATTTAAAATACCTGCAATGTGACATAAGACAGATGACAGATGTTGAAGACTATTGATGAGGGGTCCTAACTCAGGATCTGAGACATGATTCTAGTAGTCACTTCCATTTTTCACTTTTTGTCTCATTTTGAATGTCTACAGGTCTGTAGGAGACACCAGCAAACCTTGTTCACCCCTAAGTGCCATGTCAGAAAGTGTGAAATTAACTCCTGTCAGCCAAAGGCCAAAGGTAAGACTGAAGAATCTTCAGCCAGAAAGTTTGATTGCAGTGTCATATAAGGAAAAAGCAAGACAGATAAAGAAGGAGAGAGAGCTCTGTCCTACCTTAAACCTGCCAAGGCTAATAGTAATCAATTCATGGCAGTTTGGATTCTGGATAATTGGTGGGGGGGAGGCCTGAGTGCTAGTGATGTTTCCTGCCACAGAGCTGTTGTTTACAAGTGAATAATCCTGTAACTACATTTTTCTGCTGTGGCATCTTCATGTATTAGAACTACCTCTGGTAGTCTTTCACTGGTGGCCCCAGAGCATTTAAAGTAATCATTACGAGGTACTGGTACAGCCACATACAAGAGGCAAGCGAGCTCTTATCTAACCATTGCACAAGTCAGTTGCTGAAGGATAAATAACTCCAAATGCAAAGAAAAAATCCACAGTCAAGATTTCTGATTCCTGAAGTACAAAGAGAAGAATAGACTACAGCGAGATGCTTTCAAGGGTAATTTCCAGCAGTAATACAGTGTGGTAAACCAGTCATAGATCTGTTTGTATGCTTGAAAGCAACCATAAGGAGATACTAATAACACATTTCCTGATGTCCAAAATGACTTAAATTAGGAGTGATGAAACAGAGTTAGGGTCCAAAACTCCCTATCCTGACAGCAAAGTATACATGACCTGGCAATGTGCACTTGCAGCCCAGAAAGCCAAATGTGTGCTGGGCTGCATCACAACAAGTGTGAACAGCAGGTCGAGGGAAGTGATTTTCCTCCTCTACTCCACTCCCGTGAGACCCCACCTGGAGTACTGTGTTCAGCTCTGGGACCCCCAACATAAGAAGGACATAGACCTGCTGGAGTGGGTCCAGAGGAGGGCCACGAAGATGATCAGAGGGCTGGAGCACCTTCCATACAAGGACAGGCTGAGAGAGTTGAGGCTGTTCAGCCTCGAGAAGAGAAGGCTTCAGGAAGACCTTATAGCAGCCTTCCAGTACCTGAAGGGGCCCTACAAGAAAGGGACTTTTTACAAGGGCATGTAGTGATAGGATGAGGGGTAACTGTTTTGAGCTGAAAGAGATTTAGGTTTAGATTAGATATAAGGAAGACATTCCTTATGGTGAGAGTGGTGAGGCACTGGAACAGGTTACCCAGAGAAGCTGTGGATGCCCCGTCCCTGGAGATGTTCAAGGCCAGGTTGGATGAGGCTTTGAGCAACCTGGTCTAGCTGCATGGCAGAAGGGTTAGAACTAACTGATCTTTAAGGTCTCTTCCAACCCAAACCATTCTATGATCCCTAGAGGGGAAATTTGGAATACTTAAAGTGGACATGGCTTAGACTAGGTGTCTAAAGTAGGTGGTGTGACTACCTCCATGGTTCAGTGGCAGGCAATTGCTGTGTATCTGTGAACTGATACATAGCAATCCTCCACAAGCCAGCACTAATTAGCAAGTCTGTTGGAAATTTATGTTGTATGACTATTAATTAGTTTCTTCTTTTGCAGGTGGAAAAGCAAAAAGAAGAAGGCTGGTTTGCATTGTCAACGCACATTATGTAAAGGAAGCTGCACTCTAGCCCTGTATTTTTTTTAATTTTTTTTTTTAAATGAACCACAATTAGATCACAATAGTCTCCCTCTCCAGATGCACTGTTTAAAGTGCTTTCATATCAGTCCCATTATTATCAAAAAGGTCCATATACTTATTGTATTTGTGCCATACAGAGCACCGTAGGAAGTCCTGGGAATGACTTTCTGAACTGGACACACTGCTGTGACATTACCCTGTTTCACTGAATAAATCTTTCTCAGGATTGTAAACTGAGGCTGCTGTAGCAATACAAGTGAGCATCTGATATTTGTGTTAGATATGCTGACAATAGGAGGGTTAAAAATTGCACGTGAAACTTTGTGGAGTGTGTATTTGCACAAGATATGGGAATGAAAAAATCAAGAAAAACTGAGATGAGGGAATGTACTTATGTTCAAAATCAACCTAGAGATTAGGAAGGCAGTCTATTACTGCTGGGTAAGAATTTGCATGAGAAATAATTTGATCCTTCTGTGGTTTACATTTGCTCCCAAAAGCTGTGTTTTCTGTGCAGTTAACATATCAGGGATTACATCTGGACTTGAGTATTGGTTTATTTTTTCTTTAATCTCATTTAATATTTTTATAGTAAATATAAAGGGAGTGTTTGAAGTGGGAATCAGAGCCTCTTTTTGCTGTGTACTAAAGTATGCTCTTTTTGATACAATAGAAAACTGATAAGAGTATGATTGTATTAAGATGTTTTGTTATGTGTGTATATAATACTCTAATGACCGTGTTTTATATTGTTTTTATTTCACTTTTTAAAGTAGCCATCATTTTATTATTAATGATTAACAATAAAATCTAGGACTGTGAGGAAAGGTTTATATATCTGTTTCTTACATCGTAGTAAACCTGGGCAAAAACCTTTATAATAGAGATAAAAAAATGGAAAAAAAAAAATCCCCAGTTCTGGGGAAGAAAATACCTGCAAGTCTCAAAACCAGATTTTGAGTAAAGTTGGTTTAATGTTTTTCATTTGTTAACCATTAAATGTGTCCCTAAAGATATTGATGTGATGGGGCATTAAAAGGGACCAGCCCATTTCCTTTCAATCAGTTCAGCTTTAGATACTTCTTTTTTCTTTTCCCTTTTTTGCTTTTTTTAAAGGGGGGTTTCTTTTAAACAGATCTGGAAAATCTAAAAAATGTGGGATTCAAAAGAGGACCTGTTCAAATATTCATTGACACTTCTGCAATTTATTTTTCCAGTGTTAACTTTGGGAAGTGAAGAAGGTTTGTAGTCCTGTATTTTGTGAAGTAGCCATTAAAATTACTTGGAAGAAGTCCCCCAACTCATGCAGAGGCAAGAATGCCAAGGTTGGGAGGGACTACGTAACCGTAGTGCCCACGTATTAATACTGTTGCTTCTGACTTAACGGTTGTTACAAATGCTTCATAACCATTTAGTCTGAGATTTCCTTTTGAAATATGGGATTGGAATTAATCTTTTGAGTCATCATCTGGTTTCCTTAACTTGGAAGCTGCTCTGTCAAATAACTGTTTGTTTTTAAGTCGAGTCATCTAGCTGTATGCTAATCTAAAAATGCTCAGTAAGGTGAGAAATACTGCTGGTGTTTCTTTGCATTGTTAGTGAAATGCAAGTCTCCTTGAGATCAGTAGAACTCAAGTTCAGGAGGGCTGCAGGTCCAGCTTCAGAGTCAGGACTAGTGATGATTCCATGTTGCCCCATAAACCTGTGGCTGTGGTGCAGAGCACCCAGCTTGTGGCCGTCTGAAGCAGTAGGACCATGCAGAGCTCCCGCCTGGCTCCCAGAAGCCACATAGCCACGTTAGCAGAGCAGCATGTTCAAACTAGTAACTCTTTTCTCTCAGCACAGCTAACAAGCACAGTGCCACCTTGCACTGATGTGGCTTGTCTGGTGCCAGAGCTTGCTTTCAACATGGGCTAAGTGCTTTGCTTACCTGAGAAGGCAGGAACATGTTACTGGTTTTCTCTGGTCACCCTCCCACCAATTCCTCCACAGCTCTTGACTGCAGGTAGGCAGCCTTGTACACGCTGGGATCATAGTGTTTCATAGCTAAAGACGAGCTGCAGCTGAGATGTGGTGGAAGTGTGTTTGCTGGAACTCTATAGGCTAGTATAAAGGTGAAGGTGGTTGCTGAGAAACTGTTTTACTGCTTGGGGTTTTCTTTGCATGTTCTAGACCAAGCAACAAACTGCAGCTGTCACTAGCAGTAACACATCTGATTTTTCACGTCAGATGAAGGAGAAAGTTTTAGGGCTTCATTTGGTCTTTATTTTTCAGTTGTGTTAAATATATGTGTAGAATCTAGTCCTGGTGCTATATCAGTGCAGTGTGTTTTATTGCCAATGGCTTTCTGATTTTACATGATAAACATTTTACTACCTTGCTTCCTTTTTTTTCTCAGGCTCTTCACCTTCTTCCTTTTTGTCTTAAATGTCAGCAGAAGGACATTTGGTGACAGACCAGGGTAAGCACAATAGTAAAGAGCAGGTACAGAGAAGAGCTGCAGCCTTTGTTTACTCTTGTCCTCTTCTTTTGTCAGGTGTACCACGTAGGAATTGGTTTCCCTTTGAAAATGTTTCCCTTCAAAGGCATGGGAAAGTTTCCTGTATATGTTTTGATTACAAAATTCTAAACTAAAAACTTAATTGCAAATAGTAGTTTCATTTTATTTTTTGAAATGGGGAAACTAGGGGTTCCTGTGGTTTTTAATTTTCTTCTTTCAATAGTTACTAATTCTTCTGCAGTTAGATGAACGAGACTGTGCAATGTGTTGCCTTGTTCGGGTTTTATTTTGGCTTTGAAATACTAAGTAGTTGATAAATAGCTGAGGGCAAGGAGCAGAGAGATGAAGTCCAAAAACAGATCTTGCTTTCTGTCTTTAAGTTTGCAGCCACTAGTTCCAGTTTATAGAGGCAAACTGAAAATTCTGTAGGTCTGACACTTTAATTTTTGTTTTAGCCTTTAGGAAGCACATACAAAGTCTATAAGGTCTTTTTAAACAGAAAAAAATCTCAAATGAGAGTATTTCCCTCTGAAACCTTTAGCTATTCAGAATTGCCAGCTCCATTAAGAAGGCAATGTGGCACTGTTGGTTCGTGTTGCCTAGGTGGGTGGTAAGAGGAGCAGCCCTAATGAGAGCCATGTAGCCCTACAGGTCTGAAGTGACAGGGATTGGTGCTGAGATGCCTTAGCCTTTTTAACTGTGGAAGCAAGGAGGTCTCTTTTACAGCCTGAAGAACCTCTGTGATTATAACATGGAGGGGAAGGCTACTATGACAAAATAAAGTCTAACTGAAGGATGCTTTTAGAACCCTTTTATACCAGAGAGGGAGAGGAAGGTGCACAGCTCTACAGGTCCAGAATATTAGAATATTTTACTACTGAGAGATGCTTAATCAGTTTAGTGCATTAATAAGAATTTGCTGCTTTATTTATCTTAAATTTTTTCAGTACTTTTTCTGAGGCTGAAATTTTTGTATCGTGTAATGAATTTAAATGCCTGAGGCTAATTAAACTCCATAGGAAATGAGTGCCTTGCTTCTGACAAAGTTTGGGATGTTTTTATCTGCAACTGTTTCTTTAAGAACATGAGACATAAGGAGTTTTATGTAACAAGGCAAACTTCAGGCACACAGTTTTAGAGATGGTCCTCCTGACAGCTGAAATACAGTGTCTATATTTTCAGATCAGGTGTGACATAACACAGGTTGCTTTGCAGTAGCTGTAGTGTAAGATATGACTGTTCCATTTTATTACCCACATGTGATCAGACTGAGGGTTAATATGCTTCTTTTTCATTAACATGGTCTTCCCATAAGAGTATTCTGTCTTATTAAAGCAGCTGTTTTAGTAAGCCATTTGTTGTTGAGCCTTTCTTGCCGAGATCCAGAAACAACTCTGAACTATCTCTCTTGCCACACACACTCACACACACTTACTTCCTACCTGTGATTTGCTGGGGCTCTGCTCCATCCACTTCCACCACAGCCAGCAGCATTGCTTCTGCTCAGGGAAGTGTCTTGATGCTGGAAAATCTCTGCTGTTCTGTGCATGTCATCTAGCTCACTTCTTTAAGGTGTTGTATTGCATAGTACATGTGCCCCATTTTGCTGTGATACCTTACTGTTCTAATTCCTAGGGTAGACCAAGGGGTGTCTGTCTGGGGCAGCATGTACAGCTCTGTGAAAGCCTGTTCTCTTTATGTAAGATGAAAGTGCAGGCATAAGTGTAGCTGCCCATTCCACAGGGCCTTTCTGGGTCTGCAAAACCCTGAATGTCAAATGAGAAACAGAACAAATCTGGATACAGAGGGGGGGAAAAAAAGGCACTTTGTAGAAAACAAGGATGCACAGGTTGGCTGGAAGGAGTGCAGCTGCTGCAGTCCCAGCTTTGCTGTCTTGGAATTGCAGTCGTATACCAGAATAGCCTCTCTGGGAAGAGGCATGGGAATAATTTTTCACATATTAAAGATGTCCCTTTGTGTGATGCATGTTTAGCTTCTTACATACTGTTTGCTATCTAAAGAACCTGCGATCTCCACAAAAGCATTCTTACCCAATTTTTTAGCTGGGGCAACTGAGGCACAGAGCAAGCTGTGGAGAATTCCACGTTTCCTAGTCCCAGTACACCACCACCTTGCCCATTGTCTGGTCTCAGAGATACAGTGCCCCAGCAGTGTGAAAGACAGGCATCTGAGTGGATTCAAGACTGAGTACTCCTGGGTCACCTCTGCTGTTTAGAAGCTCAAGTTTTGATCAAGGAAATCCTTTTACATTTCTGCTGTTTAGGTGAGCACACGCCATCCTGACAGCTGTCTTGAATGTGGTCCTGTCCCATGGCAGTATTCATAAGCCTCCTGTTCTTTGTCGTCCCTTCAGTGGCTTTTGAACGCAGGGGTACTGATGGTGGGGAGGTCTTTGTATAATGCAGAAGAACAGCTTGAAAGTCTCTGAAGAGACTCTTTCTTTTGCAGACAGAAGTATTAATATATATATATTCATTGCATTTCAGTTCTTGGACATCTAAGTAAGTGCGTTGCCTCAGGAGTGTTTCTTCTGAGCACAGAAAACACAGGTGATTCTCACCCTTCACTTCAAATCCCCCAGTTCTCTGGACAAGGGGTAGGAAGGCATGGGGCAGGCAGGAAAAGGCAGCATACAGAACAAGTCTGTGACTCCAGATTACAGACAAGGCGCTTTTAACTTTCAGTAGCCTCCATTCACTGCAGAGAAGTGTACGTCTAGCCCGGGGTAGGGTGGAGCTGAACTGAATTGCTGCAAGGGCTTGGTCCTTCTCCCCTGCCCCAGGCTGCAGAGTACAGTTACTTCACCATTAACAGCCCTTAGTCACAAGCTCTGGTCTAGCCCCATCTTCTTGAGAACTGCTGGGTGCAACTGAAATGGCACCAAAGAGGAAAAGGGCAAGTGCCTCTTTGCAGCCCAGCGAGCT
>NW_010136292.1:0-3085 GCF_000699245.1 Pterocles gutturalis | reverse complement strand
CAGCAGGACCTTAAAAGTAGCAAAAAAACCCTTGTCTCTGCAAGTGCCTGTCTGTGCCTCCTCTGTACTCCCCTGCACAGCACCTGGGTGAGTTTCTGAGGTAGGTATGGGGAGTGAGATGTTTAGGAAGAGCCATCTTGGAGTAGAGAGGTAATGCCAGGCAGTTTAAATTTTTCTAGGACACCTGAGAAAAAACCTTAATACTTTATTTCCTTCCCCACTCTTCTGGTTTTTGTTGTTGTTGGTTTTTTTCCTTTCTTCTCACTTCAGCAGAAGGTCACAATAGCAAGAGTGAGGAAGACAGAATTTGGGTCCCTGCCCTATGCAGCTTGGCTTTCTGGCCAGCAAACTAAACAGGGGCGGGTGCAGTGCGTTAGGCATTGTGAATGAGGGAAGAGGAGCCTGGGCCAAGTCAGGCAAGTAAGGAAGCATGAAAGCTATGCTGAAAACAGATGCGTGATTGCCAGCTCAAGCTTTCCTGCCCGGGAACAAATGTGATAAGCAGGCTGGCCTGCTGTGCACAACTGCACCTGGCCTGTACCTGTCTGGAACAAATGCTGAGTCTCATTAGATGGACAGCTGTTCCTGCAGGGAGCTAGTCCTCCTGCAATCCTGTTGCAGTTTCCTTTAGGCAGTCAGATTTTTTTTTTTGTGTGTGTGTCTGTGTATATATATGTGCACACATATATATTGACATGTGCATAAAAATGCTGCTTTGTCAGGCCTCATACTGACCACAAACTTCATCTGAGTGAGTTCCCTGTTCTCACTGCCCCACAGGCCAGGTTTTTGTTTCTAGTGCTGCAGGAAAGGTCCTGTTCTGACACCCCATTGTGCACATATGGAGGCTGTACTTAGCCTGTGGGGCCATGGGGCAGGGGAAGGGGTGCTGTACTGCTGCTGGGATGCTGTCTCAGGGACCCAGCCAGAAGGCTCATTCTGATATTGTGTGCATGCCCCACAGATGCTCTCTCCTGCAGGATCTGTTCCCCCTCCTCCCATCCCTCAGCCATGATTTGTAGCTGCTCTATGAGCATCAGATCTAATTCAGCCTGCTTTTCTTTGGAGTGCTGCCCCATTTTTCTAGTTGCCCTCTGCCATCACTATAGTAGCTGCAGCCCCATGTAATATCATACTGTAATATCCTCCTGTCTCTCTCGGTCCTCGCAGCAAAGGGAAAGAAGAATGGCTCTGCTGTCTGCTCAGTGTGAGTATTAAGTGTCTTATTTATTAGTCCTCTTCTGCGTGTAGAAACTTGGAGTCTTTACTTCCCCTGTCTCAAATATGGCTGAAGGGGGGGTAAAAAAGGTTACTGTCCTGACAGATCACATAAAACTTGCTTCCTTACAAAAGCTGGCTTGAAAAAAAATCCAGTTTCATCTTCCCTTCAAGAAATGTGGGCATTATTCAGGAGAGATTAAAAAGAATATATATAGCAACAGAAGGCTGAAAGTGGCAGCAGGTGCCTGGAAAGCTGCAGGGAGGAGGGGAAAGCAAGAATGCCTGGTCAGAAGCCACAGCAAGGGCAAGTCTGCACAAAGCCAGTGTTGCTGGGTGTTTCAGCTGCAGCTGCTTTTGTCATCAAAGAGGCACTGCCCACTGAAAGGGATATTGCTTGACCACCTCCAACTCTGCCTTTCCTGTCACAAATCTGGAGGACAAGAGAGATCCACCCATCTCTTTTGCTGCTTTCTTTCTGTGTTTTGGGTGTTACCAAGATCTCTGTACCGTCTCCACTTCCAGTTTGCTATTTCAGGTGCAAATACCTGTGTGTGGTGTCTTCCATTAGGTAGTGAGTAAGACAGGTTCAGGTTGCCAGGTGTGCTGTTTTGCTGCCTTCTTCCCTCACCTCTCCCAGGTCACACTGCAATGGCTTAAGTCCTTCTGCTAGACCTGTGGGTTTGATGTGTGAGAGCAGGTTACAGAAATGTACTCTGGAGTCCAGCATGAAAATGAAGAGACTTGGATTTATGTTAAAAGGCATCTCTTGAGTTTTCATTTAGTTTGGTCCCTTAAGCTCAACACCAGCCTGAAGGGAAAAAGCTACTAGCACATTTAAAAGAGAAAGAGAGTGTGTGAGTATATGCATGAAGGGAGATGTTTGGTAGTGAAGGTGTTTTTCCAAAGAGTGAGTACCCCCAGCAATGCCTTGTAGAAAGCCTGTGGGAGATCCCAGGGCAGAAGTCTTCTCTCTCCATGCCAAGTGATGTCTCTAAGCAGGAGCTTGGTGGTGTCCTTCTGCAGCTGCTGTCACATTCCCCCATGCTGTTGGCTTGCAGAAATTGTGTCATGTGAGCCTTGCACTTGTGCACCCTCCAGGCCCAGCACAGGCAAAGGTCAACTGGCACCTCCTCAACCGAAAGCAGACTTGCTCCTTGCAACTTGATTCTGCCATGTTGGAGAGCAGTCCTACTCCTCCATCTCTGAGAGTGACCCTTGGGGCTGGGGAATAGACAACACAAAACAGTTTGATGGAAAAAGTAATGGTATGTCAGGTACTCCCAGGAGACCAGCCTCGTGGCTCTGCCATGTTTGGAGAAGTCTCATGGAGCTTTTTTTTTTTTTTAAAAAAAAAAGATTTAATTCTTTGAGATTTTAAATGAGACTGATAAAAGCAGTCATATAAATGCCATTGAAGTCCAAGTAGCTTCGTGTAGGACTTCAATGGCAGTCGGATTTCAAAGCCTGCCTTTGACAATAGTCACAATTCCCAGGCAGAGTGAATCAATACAGTTCTCAGTCCATCTCCGTGGGCAGTCACAGGGAGGCCTGGCTGGGTTGCACTATTTCTGTTACAGTCGCTGGTACCGCTTAGCTGTTCAGCACGTTCACCAGGGAGCGGGAGGAAAAACTAGGCCTGCCTGAAGGCATCCAGCAGATGGGTAAAGGGTCTGCACAGACTGCCCGCAGAACAGCTCCAGCAGGTGCTGAACCTCGAAGTTTTGAGAGGGAAGAACTGGAAACACAAAATCCACCCAGGGCGGGGTGAGGAAGGGAGCCGCTTCCCAGATGACCGGCTGGGAAAGCCAGGAGTTGTCAGAAGGCGGCAAGAAGCGGGAGAGATCTCCAGTGCCCCGGCGAGGAG
>NW_010136291.1:22589-23212 GCF_000699245.1 Pterocles gutturalis | reverse complement strand
TCAGTTACCGAGTCCAGAGCGCTTTAAAATCCTGCACGGCTGGAGCCAGGGCTGCCGCTCATCCCCGGGTCCCCGCGCTCTGCACGTTGCCGTACAGTCACACCTACGTGGTCACATCACCTGTATTTTTTTTTTTTAAGCAATATAAAAGCAGAGCCTCGCTCGATGCTGAGGCTCATTCTCCATGGCTCTCTACCTGGACAAATATTTTCTTTTCCACCAACAGGCAGTGGGTGACCCGGGATTACGTCAGCCTGGCACTGAAAGCAGAATTACGAATTTCCTCATCCCTTTTCCCCGGTGCTCGGCAGTACAATGCAAGTGCTTCACAATCGCAAATTAAACTCTCCTGCACAGCAACGCTGCACGGTGACGTGCTAATACCATCCCCGCTGGGGAACCGAGGTATTTTTATGCCTCTGCACTCATCTTGCAGCTGAGTTTTGCTAATAACCAGATTTGTGTGTTGCAGAGCTTTAGAAGAACGGGTTGAGGGGAAAATTGACATGTGTTCAGGAACTCTGAGTGCCTGGATTAAGATGCTTTTTTTGCCTCCCCGAGCACTCAGCAGTCCTACAGCCTTGCACGTGTTCCGAGCACGGGCCCCACTCTGCTGCATTCCT
>NW_010136291.1:19771-22578 GCF_000699245.1 Pterocles gutturalis | reverse complement strand
ATTGCTGTTCCGAAGGATTTTAAAAAATTAATGACCAAATGGCTGTGAAATCTGTGGGATGTGAGCATGCCTACACCCCCCAGCCTCTCCCCACAGTTGGAATTCGTTTTATGGCAAAATTCACTCGAGTGTGAGCAAAGACGGAGCTTCAAAGCCGCGTACTTCCACTGAACTGGGGCAGATTTTCCAAGAATTTGTAAAATGTCCTTTCTGAGGAGGGGGTGAGACAATTTCCAGCCTTTGCTCTGGAGCACAAAGGAGCTCATGTTTTTTTAAGTGGTTGTAAAAATTGTTAACAAATCAGTGTATCTGTGCTCCAAGCCTGTCTTCAGATAGGAAATCCCCGAAATTATCTGTGTGGCTCTCAGTGCATTACCTGCTTGTTCCTGACTCTGCAAAGAATTTAGGTGGGGGAAAGCTTCAGCAAAATCCTGCCCAGTGAAGGGCAGCCGGCACCAGGACCGTTGGCCGCAGGGCCAGTGTTTTGCAGCCATTGCCTGGCAGCGCCGGCAGCGTTTTTAATTGTGTTTTTTTCTAAATTTCTGCTTTATAAAGAATTCAATTTGTTTTATTGTTTGAGATTCATATCCAACATTGGAGAGTGAATTTAATACACAGCGGTTACACTTTAAAGTGTTTTAGTTAATAAAATGCATAAAAATAAATAGGAAAATCAATGTTTTTGTTAATATCCTGACATTTTTACACATTTTAAAATTCATAGCAGCTCTAAAAGCACACCACAAGTGTAGCGGGGTCTGGTTTGGTAAACAGCTGAAGATGCTGAGCAGACAGAAATATTTCTGAAAAGTTGGGTGAGGAAGTTGAAGCCTCTGAGTTTCGAAATCCTCGAACGGCTCCTCCTGCGGTGGGCTGTGTCCCTGCCGGGGTCGGGGGCTAAACCCCGCATGGGCTCAGTTGGTCTCAAGGTTTTTCTGCAGTTGTGCAGTTGCTTTACCGGACTGTCCCATGAGGTGCAGCGTGGAGGCAGCAAACTGCGGTCTGTAGCCCTGGTGTAGCGTTCGGATGCTCGTTATTATGTCGGGCCTCCGTCTTGGGCCAAAAATGGAATTTTTGGTGGCTTTAGCCTTGGAGTGGGTTTGCAGTTTGACATTTCTTCTGTCCATGAAGGGAAAAAAAATATTCCATCAGAATAACACGGGGAGAAATGAAAGTGAATAAAGCAGAAAATTCCAAACTTGTCTCTTGTGGAGATCTCCTCTGCACGTGGTGAAGATTCCCCCTCTGGAAAATAACCGCGTGGATTCAAGCAATTAGAGAGTGAACACCCTCCCGCGATATGCCCGCAAAAAGATCCACGATGAGACAGAAAGCTGAAGGAGGAAATCCCATTTTCTTTGTGACTTTTTAAACCGCACAGTGTTAACAGCCACATGGAAAATCTTTCTCATTAACACCTGGGGCTCGAGGGAAATGTTGTTGACGAACGCCTTATTGCATATAACCCCAAACCCTTCAGGACCTTGAGACGCTCAGACGAACTGGAGTAATGACCTGGAAATAGTCCTCTGGGCCTGCTCCAATAATGATGTGGCTGGCTGTATTTTTTTAATATGAGGAAAGAGATTAAAGAAAATAACAACCCTGCTTGACTCGTTCATTATTACCGAGGTGAAGTGACCACTAAGAAATGATGACAGAAACCTTGCTCACCAGTCACCGGGACCCACATGGGGCTGCGGAGGTTTCAGACACTGCCTGCCTGAAGGCAGCGTAATAAATTCAGACATTATCTGATATGGATGTATCATAATGAAAAATAAATTTGCAAAACAGTCTGATATGAGTTAATCCATAAAGTATTTTATTACTTCATTTTCTTACATCGAATCCATCACGCATTTTTCTGGCAGCACATTTTTAATTACTTTTAATTTAAATATATGAATCTGCTGCTCAGATTGGTTTTGACACTGGTAAATTTAGACAAAAAAAAAAAAAAAGAAAGAAGAGCAATGATTGTCCTTCTGCACCCTGGCTCTCCCGCACTCCTTCCCCGCAGACAGCGCAGCGCTCCGGCATGGGGAGGCTCCTGCCGTGAGGATCCGGCCCCGAGCCCCGCGGCAGAGGTGACAGTGGGTGCCCGGATCTCCTTCCCCCTCGCTGCCATCTTGCTCAGGGACCCTGCAAACGCCTCATCCCGCAAACCAGCTCCCATGTGTGGTTCCTCCAGGGACTGATCACTGCGCCCGGACCCCAGGAGCCCCCGCGCCATGGCCTCGGCGCTGGGCGAGGGTTAAGGGACGGAACAGCCATGGTCGGCAGGTTTGTTACTACTGATGCAAAAATGACCATTAAGGATGATGACAGAGACCCTGCTCATTTGTGGCTGGGACAAAGCACAGCTGCCTGGGGCTACCTAATGAAATCTGGAACCATCACATTTATTTGTCAGATGGGTGTAACACATTTGCTGAGCACTCTAATAAATGTAATAATCCAAATATTCCTCCAGTTCTTTTAGAAGAAATACATCTATTGCCCTTGAAGCCTCCAGTTCTTAATTGTTTGCCCTCCCATCGCTCTGGAAAGAGGGTGGTTGCCACCAAGAGTCGAAGTCCAACCTGTGCTCTGGAGCTGGCGGAGGGGCTGAGCCAAGAGGGGCTCCTGGAGTGACACACCATGCTGTGCCGTGCTATGCCGTGCCATGCCATGCTGTGCCATGTTGTGCCGTGCCATGCTTTGCCATGCTGTGCCATGCCGTGCCATGCTGTGCCGTGCCATGCCATGCTGTGCCGTGCCATGCTGTGCCGTGCTATACCATGCCATGCTGTGCCGTGCCATGC
>NW_010136291.1:18263-19667 GCF_000699245.1 Pterocles gutturalis | reverse complement strand
GGCCATGCCGTGCGATGCTGGGCCGTGCTGTCCCATGCCATGCTGTGCCGTGCCATGCCGTGCCATGCCGTGCCATGCCGTGCCATGCTGTGCCACACCAGCTGCTTGCTCCAAAGGCTGTGCCAGGCTCTGGCAGGACCTGCGGCAGCCTGCCCGTCCCCCTCCTTCCCGGGCTGATTAGCTGTGACCCAGCGCAGGGAGCACGTGCCACATCTGGCCCCGGCCCCTGTAAACAATTAAGCCATGTTTTGTGCCAGCTGTTCACTTACAATTGCAGAGCAGTGCTCAGCAGCTCTCCGGAGGGCCCCGTGCGAGGCCACCAGGTCACTGCCAGCCGCTGTCGAGAGCATCCACAGGGATGCGGGGCTGGGGCTGTCCCTGCGCCCAGTGTCCCAGCCAGGCTGGATGGGGCTTGGGCAACCTGGGCTAGTGGGAGGTGTCCCTGCCCATGGCAGGGGGTGGCACTGGGTTGGCTTTAAGGTCCCTTCCAACCCAAACCCTTCTGTGATTCTATGAATACGAAATCCTGTGGGGTTTCCAAGGGAGCAAATGAGCAGCAAACACTTTCCCCAGCCCAGAACCTGTTTTACGCGGGACAGCTTTAGCCGGAGAGCCGCGTGGTGCTCTGTGTGCCCCCAGTTCCCTCCGGCACATCGGGGGTGGTTGAGCATCAGCTGCCAGCAAACGCAGGGAGGGGCCTTTGGTACCTCTGGTGATGACCCATCTGCAAAACATGCCAAAATCCAAACACCTCCTGTAGTCCCTTCCCACGGCTGGAGGTTTTCCCAAACCTGCTCCGCCGGGGCCGGCAATGCCGGGGGAAGCAGGAGCAGACCCTCGTGTTAGCAGAGTGTGAGCGAGCATTCCACACGCCACCACGCCAAACAGAACTTTGATGTGCTAAGCAAATATTGAACTTTATTGGTTTAATTTAATTAAAATTTATTAACCTTTTATTAAACATAAACCCTCATTAAAATTCTCATTCCTGTCTCCTACAACAGCACAGCCACATTCTCATTTCCAAGCTCATTAAATATCACCCAAAGAGAGACTATTCCTTGAGCACTGATTATTGATAAACTATAATACTAACCCAGACGTGTCCCTGAGATTTTGGGAAGAAAACGAAATGAAATCCAAACACGAGCCCTGGTGCCATTGTTTGGAAAGGAAACCTGAAGGAGAAACAACGGTCCAGCCCAGCCCCTGGAGCACGGGCTGAGCATCACTTTGCAAAGGGACCTTTGCAGCAGCTTCTGCTGGGTTCCTCCTGGATCAACATCCCCCAGCACATGGATATTGGTTTATTGGGGAGTAAATGAAGCACAAAGCCTGACACAATCTGCGGCAGCTGTTGGGGTTAATCCTGGCCCCCACGGATCACTCCAGCCTGTGAAATAA
>NW_010136291.1:6862-18232 GCF_000699245.1 Pterocles gutturalis | reverse complement strand
CTGGTGTGGGGGCTGTGCCCTTCCTGCCGCGCAGGGCCAGCCACAGTTAGCCTGCTGTTGTTTTGTGCCCTCTCCTCTGTGTTCCTCGAGCTTTGTTCTGTGTTGTCGTGCCCCAGTCCCAGCCACGGAGTGCCGAGCGTGGTGGAGCCTTGGGCCCTCCCCTGCCCCAGCCCACTCCCTTCTCGACTGCTGAATTTTTCCAGGATTTTAAACTCTGTGCCTGCCACCTCCAAATCACACAACCGCGGGGAAGAGGTGGCACTTCCACAAGTGCTGGAGAAGCTCGTGCTGCTGCAGTCAACTCGCTGTTGAGTTCCCGGAGCAACTCGGCGTGTGGCCGCCAACCCCTCCTGCCCGGCAGCGGTGGAGCCCGGGACCTGCCCGAAAGGCTGGGGCTGGCTTGGTGCACAGCCGGACCTTGCTCAGCACGGGCAGACTCCTGTGCAATGGCTACAAAGAAAAGATATGTTAGCTGTGCCACATAAAACCTGTGATTGCTCCAGCTCACCTGTCAGAGCTGGGAAATATTGACTATTGTGGAAGCAGACTGTTTGCTACTGCATCTGAGGAGCCGAGGCAAACGCCAAACGGCTTCTGGCCACCGAGAGCATCTGCGGTGGGAGAGAGGCCAGAGCTGCGTGGAGGAGCAGGGGCCACGGCGCTCCGGAGGAAGGGCAGGTACCACTCTTGCAGGGACAGCATGGGAAGAGGGAGACAGAGGTACACAAGGAACACTTCACGCGTTTGTGTTCAGACTGGCCCAAACCTGACGCATCTTCCTGGATCCTCTAAAAGCCATTCCTGAGCTGCTGGGGACATATTTCAGGGATCTTCATCCCATCACAGCAGAATGACCCAAGCCCATAAAAGATTTTTTTATTGATACAGGCTGGGTATGTGTATATCACTTGTGGCGTCATCCCACCCCTGTTAATAAGATTAAAAGCCGCTGCTCGCATGTGCCAAGCTTACCAAATCGTTACCTGCTGTATATTAAGTGTTTAATTGCATAAAATGACATCATGTTTATCTCTGCAGCATTAGCATCTAGTCTGCAGTGTCAAAGCGGTAAACACGCGTGATATCATCAGTCATTATGTGGACTTAAAATCAATTGCTCTCACTGCACCCTCTTGTACAGAGAGGAGCACAATACATTAATGAACTTGAGCGAGAACCTCCGTGACAAGACGAAACAGCATAAATAATATCACTTAAAATGTGTTATCTATAACAATGAAGTGTCTCAAATAATAGAATTATGGATTCCAAAGAGGAAAGCAAGTTATTGAAATTCACACCATGGGAGCATCAGTGTGTGCTCATCAACAAAATCACCTATAAATTAATCTGATTTAGTGCTGGACGGAGGTTGTATAAGACACTAACTTCACTAATCAGCTTTATTTTATAAATATGTCCCGTTATACAACCCATCTGACTGCATAACTTGACTAAGCAAGAATTTAAGATGTGGGTCAAAAATTTTTCCCCTTGTCTGACGGTAATTTCACTTAGGCCCATGTGAACAGTTCTCTTGGCAACCTATTAGTGCCATTATTTCAGAATTTTCTTTGATGAACCATTTTTTAGGTATCAAAACATTTAGTTCCAGCTGGCTTCAATGATACAGACTTCAGACCAACTGAATTTATGAGTTTAACAAGATTATATAGTCAAATAGCCATTCCTTGCAGAGTTCATACTTCTAAATAAACTGTCAAGGTCCAGCCCAGAACAAAGTCTATTAGAGGAGGACATGCAGAGTCCATTGACTTTAACTGTATTGATTATGGATAATTATTTGGCCTCTACTGTCTTCTTACATTTTTACAGATTTTCTGCAGGAAGGCTTAAACTTTATTGTTTACTTCTCAAAACAAGGGAAAAGGACAAGGGCAGAAATCCTTTCATCTCCCCTTAACCATCACGAAATCATCCCATGCCCCGTGGCGGTGCGGGAGTTATGGCTATCTCAGAGTGCGAGCGTTCATAGCTGGAGGTGGATTATTTGCAAAATCAGAGCCAAGCTGGGTGACATTCTGTCAGGATAAACAAACCGTTCAACCACAAGACTATGAGTACTGACCAGAAAGAAAAGAAATCTCATGCACCTAGTGCATCCGACACTTCCAGTTCCGCAGCCGTAGGGACAGAAAAACCCAACGGCAGGACGGCGGCTCCTTGGGGCAGCCCCTGCAGCGTTGTGTCCCTTCTCCTTTCTGTGGGCAGGACAGGTCCAGCTCCTCGTCCTCGTCCCTTGCACCCACCTGAGCCAAACAGCCGGGATGTGTCGTGATGCTGCAGCGTCAGAACAGCGCGTGGCTGCTCGGGCTGCGTGCTCGCCGTGCTGGAGGCACGGGGCACTTCTGTGTCCCCCAGGCGCGGGTGTCCCCCCAGTCAGCAGGACGCCTGGGCTCTGGATGAGTCTGGGGTCCCCAGGTGGGGTTGCCCCTGCAGAGCCCCTGCCAGGAGGAGCCGGGGGCTGGGGGTGCCTCCGTTGTGACCCTGCGGGTAGGGGGCAAGGGCTGGTGGGTGGGCGCACGGTGACGAAGGGTCTGGCTGGCACATCCCGGCCAGGCTGGCAGCGAGACCCCCGGCCTCGCCCCAGGCTGGCAGCGAGACCCCCGTCCTCGCCCTCCGCCTGGCCAGGGTCTGCTCGTCCTCGCACCCGCGTCGCTGTCGCCATTGGGGGTCACTGTTCCAACAAAAGCTGCGCCTCCGCCGCTTTCTCTGATTATTAAAAACAATATTTCTGCTACAGCTGTTTCCTGATTTGGCTGCTGTGTTAAGCTAGAACGAAAGGGTTTGTTGGGGATTTTTTTTCTCATTTACAGCAACTTCCTTAGCTTCACTTTGAATTTCCTCTAAACTCTGATGAAATACAGTTCATCTGCCACCAAAACCTGAACGAAAATGATGTGAAAAAGAACCCACGAAAGGCTTTTTATGAGATCTCATTCTGCCTGCACAGGCAGCCCTGATCAGGGACTGTAGGCAAGGAAATAATTTCTTTTAAATGGGTGTCTGGCTCCCTTTATATTTTTTTTCTTTCGGTTCAGATTACAAGGGAAAAAACCCAAGGTGTCAATCAGCTTTAAAACAGTTGAGCTGATCTTATTTCTTCTACGTACTGTATTCAAGCCAAACATTCCCTGAATAGAAAAAGCATAGGAAACTCATAATAGCTAAATTGGTGCTTTTAAAGCCCAAATTTAACATGCTTCCTTGGGGACATTTTCCCAGCATAGAGAAAAACAAATATATGTGATTTAGGGTCTATTATAGAGGTTAAAACCTGCACCTATTCTTTCTTACACCCTGTCACCAGAAGAAAGAGTGGATTTCGGGTGGGAGCAGTGCTGGGAGGCAGCGTTGCCCAGGCTGGGGGACTGGCAGCGAGAGGGATGCTCTGCAGCCCAGAGCCCAGCGCAGCCCGGTGATCTGTTCCAAAAGTGACACCGTTTTTGTGGGAAAACAGGGAAATCTACAGCTTTTTCCTTTTCAACTCAGTAGATACTGGAAAGGAAGATTTTTTTTTCTTTTGTTTGTATTTAATTTTTAAATCTAGGTGTTGGCTGTTTGGTGATAAAACTCAGTGCAGGAACCTGCCCAGGGTGCAGATGCTCGGTCGGGCGAGGATGGGAGCTGCGGGACTGGCCTGAGGTGTCCTCACCCTGCTCTGGGCATCAGGGTTTCAACATTTTTGATCTTGCCTATCCTTGTCATGGGAAGGCTCCCAGCCCCCTGTTAGCATGATTTAGTGCTAGGTGAGGAAGGTGTCCCCTCCTTGGAGAAGGGACATGGGGAAGGGGTGGCACAGCCCCACCGGCACAGGGCTGGCAACAAAGTGCCGGGGCTTGGGGCATGGTGGCATCTTCCTCAACCAACCTTGTCCCAGAAAAAACATAAATCTGCTTCTTTAAAAGGGAGCTTTGCTGTAGCAGGGTTCAGGACGAGCAGTGAGAAGGCTGAGGAGGCAAAGTGTTGGGACACTTAATGGTGCAAATGCACCTAACGAGGTTTTCAAGTGCATTCGGGCATTTCAGGTACAGGAGCAGCAGCTCTGCACCCCTGTGCCATCACTGGCGTATCGACCATCTTCCCCCCGGTTTGGGGCCCCCCCACAGGTTCTGCTCTCATTGTTTGCTGCTTTGGTTGCACCTGGGCCAGGCTCAGAGCCCATCTCCCCCTCCTCCTCCTCCCCACAGAGCATCATCCCGGCTCCTGCGCCCCTCACCTGCTCACACTCAAGCAATCAGGGAGGGGGGGGCTGTTAAAAGCCCTTCAGCCAAGGGGGGGTTGGCTGTGCTCCTGGTGCTGCTGAGGAAGAGGGGATGGAGGAAGAAGAGCTGCAGCCCCCCTGGGCTGGTACCTGGAGTCCCAGGTGTGCTCCCTGTCTGTCCTTCTCTGGTGATGGCTGTTGGTAGATTCCTTGAGAGAGGGCAAAAGCAGCAGGAAAGGGTATAAAATGATGAAAGCAGCATGTCTGAGCGCAGCCCCTGGGTTCTTATCTGTAATTAGGGAATAATATGTGAGCAGAGGGACTGCTGGTAGCTTTCTAATTTTTAACCTCCTTGCTTTCATTTTTCTTGTATTAATTCTTCCTTTTTGTCTCTTGTGGTATTTTTCCTTTGTTGGTGTCATCTGTCCCTTCATTAGCCTGTAAAGCTTATCCTTGGCTCAGTTGGGGAAACTCCCTCTTATCCCACCTTCTCCTGTCTCCCCCCTCCCTCCAGACGATCTCTCCTCGCACGGTGAGTTGCGGAGGTACAATAGCTGTTGTGAATTGCTGGGAGCTCGAGCCTGGCCTGACCCTGGAAAGCTCTGCTTTGTGCAGCTGTAATGGAGGAACTGCTGTACTGGTGTAGATGACTTTTTTTTTTTTTTAATGCAATGGAGGCTAAAATTCCTTGTTGTGGTGTCCTGGAGCTTTGCAAGGTCTGAACGGTGAGAACTTGCAGCACTCCTGTTTGCAGCAATCAGTTAATCCCTTTGTGGGCTTACCCCTTCTTTCAGAGGAGCTGAACCTGCCAGGGAGAAACGGTTTCAAATCACCGTGAGCAGCTGCATAGGACCCAGAAGCTACAGCGAGAGGGACAAGAGTGGTGGCTGCCTGGTGTTTGGAAGCGCAACGTTTATTTGGAGCAATAAATTGTTTCCTCTCCCTCACCAGTTGTGTTGCAGGATCTGGGCCAAGCCCATCTCTCCTTGTTTGTGACACTCCAGGATGGAGAGGCAGGGGAGCTGGGTGAGCTGCCGGAGCTGGGCTTCAGGAGCTGGACCGAGCGATGGGCTGCGGAAGGGAGCCCGGCCGGAGCGCCCGGCGAGGCACAGCACCATCAGCTCCACTGCCGGAGGCGTGCCTCCAACAATCCCGGGTACACACAGTTCTGCAGAAGCCTTCCGGGGCCAGAGCACAAATTGGTTTGCTGGATCAGCTCAGGGATTTGTGTTCACAGAAACATCACCAGCTTCATTTTTAAACCATGTTTGGACTTGTGCATCCTGCCTGCAATGAGGCTATAGCTCAAGTACTTCAAACGAGCTGTATTCCTTCCTTTCTGGCTTTGCTTTGGTTCCTTTTATTTTACCTTTAATTTGATTTTAAGTGCTGTGCGATGGCAGAGGAAAGGGTGTCCTTGAGCAGGCGCAGAGCGCTGCCTCTCCCCTCTCAAACACACAGCGAGCTCAGGAAGGGAAGCCAAGCGCAGCTCGCCTGTTTGCAGCACATCTGGACAGCTGTTCCCGAAACTGCAGCACGGACAAATCTCTAAATTCTTTAAGAATATTAGTATAAATCTTCATAGTATAAATTGGGACCTAAATCCTTCCAAGCCGGGAGAGAAGGCAGAGCCCTCGGGTCAAACAGCCTCGCTGTTTTGTCAGTCCCAGGAAATACCTGGTTACCAGGGTTGTCTTGCTGTATCTCAGTCAAACACTTATTTAGCCAATTAATCATCAGTTACAAAAAAATGATCTTTGTTAATATTTTTTTCTGGATCAATAGATTTTATACAGGAATCTTTCTCCTTGTTAATTGGAGGGCAGCTCCTTGAAACCAATTCTGCCTGTGATTCTCCCTTAAATTCATCAGTAGATATTAAATAGGTCATTAGTGTAATAAGGGCCAAATTTGCTTCTCATAGATCACAGTGGCCAGTGCTCCTAGGGTCTAATTATCCCATATTTGGTCAATAAGCCATTAACATACAGCCATGGATGTTAATAACCATTTCATGAAAAAGTCCTAGTAATATATGAGATCAACATTGGTGAGGAAAATTAATAAATATTTCATTCCGTAAGATTTATCCGAGGACATTTTGGTCTGAGGGAGGAAGCGCTGGACTGAGAAAAGGGGCCCAGGCTCCAATAAAGGAGGAAAGTTGGGGGAAAGCGAGCCCAAATGCCCAGCCCATGGTAGCTGGGTTTAACTTGGGCTAATAAAAATTTACTTCAAATCCTATAGCTAATAAATCCAAAGGGTGTATGAGGGAGTCCAGTAAAACCTGACTTAACATTATGTTAGTGCTATTAACAATATTTATATAGATGTCACTTCACAGGAGGGTTAAAGCTGGTGAATTATGGGCTGGGGATGGTGAGTCGCATCATGGAGCTGGCGTGCCTGTATGTATCCGGGTACGATTGCCTGTGCCTTTGGGGTAACAGCGGTCTAAAATAACAAGGCAGAGGACGGGGGCAGGCTCAGAGTTTCCCATAACCACTGGCCTTCCCGCCTCGGTAGGCACTGCCTTGAAGTTTAATAAACTTCATCATAGGATTTAATTTACAGTGTTTACCAATCTATTCTTCAGCTGATAGTAAATCCATTCTATTTTATTAGGTATGCAGCAGTTATAAAAAGTGACATATCTTTTCTAGCTGTGGTCTTCATCAGAACTGAATTTTGCACAATTCTGTATTCAAAATACTTTCCGATGGCCAACAAACCTAGTGGAAGCTTGGATTTTACCTCGCAGTCACTTCCAAAATGTCAACTATTTTTAACTTTAGACTGCCCTTAAGAGCCCAGCTTTACCCTGTTCGGGCTTTGGAAGCCAGCTGGTGTCAGGAGCAGCGGGACGGCTTTTGTGTTGCTGCAAATCAGACGAAATGAGATGCTCCCCTGGCCTCTGCTCTCTGTCCAGAAAACTTCCTGCGCAGGGAGCTCCTGGAGGAGATGCTGGTCCGTTGGGAAGGCAGGTGTGTCTAGGGGAGGTCTCCAAGCCAGAGCTCTGTGCTTGCAGGTCCCTTCTGCTGCAGCCTCCTCGAGCCTCTCCTGGCTGGGTGCTGGAGGAGCCGGCACGGGGGGATGCTGCAAACACTTGTAGGCTATTGACTCTATTGTTAATCTATGGTGAATGATTGCACTATTCCATCCTGCTGCCTCTCTCTGATTAGACTTGTAAATGAAAAACCATAAAAGTCAAAAATGAGAAAATAGAGGACAGAATGAGAGAAGGCACTTATCCCCCAGACGAGTGCCTGAGCCCTGCGAGCAACCCCAAAGTGCTCCGTGTGAGGATGCTGCTCTGGGGCTGCAGCTCTCTGGTCCCCACCGAGCATCGGGAGCAGCACCCCCCTGCCCACTGGCTCTGGGTGCCGGGGCCAAAGAGCAGAGGGGGAAAGGGAAAAGAGCTGCTTCTGTTCTCCCTGGGTGTTTGTGGGGTCCCTCTGATCAAATGCAGCTTGGCTTCAGGTCCTCACTTGCTGATTAAGTTTCCCCACCAGGTTTTTCCATCCACTCCTTGGCCTCCGTGCCCTCAGTGACACGATGTCTATTGCCCCTGCCAGGACTCTCCTCAGTACATTAGCTTAGCTATGGGTAAACTCAGACATCAGGAAAAAACCCCACTGACAGTTAATAGAGCCCTGCAGGTCCCTGACCCCTGGGGATAAGCGTACAGTAGCTGGCAAAAAAACACATTCTAACGTCTTGGGGAAAAGGTCAGAGGAGCAAGAGAAAATAGGCTGTTCGTGTTTTGTGGAATATTTATCAGGGCTTCAGGCTCTGGAGCCGTGCAAGGGGGTAAGGGTCTGTCACCGGTGCTCAGCCAGGGCTCCCCTGCCGCCGTGGCACAGAGGTCTCTGCGGCAAATTGCCAACAGTCAGAGGGCTACCCGTCATTTGCATAATCTGCAAGATCTAATTGTGTCTTTGGGCTTTTAATAAAATGGGATTGGTTTTATTTCACTGCTTGGCTTGTAATAAAGGATTCAGGATGGATCGTGTATGCTGTTACAGCCCTCCCTGGTTCCAGGCGAGACACCGGCACCCCCTGAGCCCCATCCCGTGTCTGCAGGGACCGGGGCTCTGTGAGTGTCAGGGGAGGGACCCTGAGCCATTGCCCAGCTGCACGATGAGGATGTCCCTTTGTCAGCCTGAGAAAGACATTGTGTATTTATGCCTTAGGTTGGTTTTTCCCCAAAGTAAGTGGAGAGTAGAAAAAAGGGAGGAAAGCAGATGAATAATAAGGCTGATAAATGGAAGAATAAAGAAAGAAGGGTATGAGCAAGGTGCTGTGGAGAAAGGAGCAACCACCCCTCAGCTTCCATTTGGTCGAGGTTTTTCTGAGGCTCCAAAAGAGCCAAAGCGTTGCTCTGATCTTTGAGGCTTTGCAAACCTTTGTTCTCCCCTCCCTGGCCGGGGCAGGCAGGAGGTGCTCTCCCGCCGTGCTGCCGTACCCCCATCTGCTCGCCTCCCACCTGCCCGCCGCAGCCCCTCGCAGATTCAGATCTCCCTGCTGGGAGAGCCACTGCACGAGCAGCCTGGCTGAAAAAATCAATGATCTTTTCAATAAAGCATTTTATCCTATATATAATATTGTCTCTCATAAAGATTTTACACAGACAAAAAGTTCAGAAGTTGGTGTAAAAAATGTTGGGAAAAAGGTGAAGATACGTAAGTAAATTACAAACTTGAGGCTGTTTGCAGCACCTTGGGAAAGTGGGAGTTATATTGATGAGTTTTTATTGATTTACCATCATTCCCAGTGTGGACATTTTCTGGTCTATTATACCACAGTCGCAGCATATTCCCATCGCAGCACTAAAGAGGAAATATGGACAGCCTGACCTTGGCAATATGGAGATAATGAAATATCCTTAATGATCCTTCCAAAAGATTTTACAAGCCAACTTCAGATTGTGTCTACTCGGTGCTATGCTAATTTTCAAGAAGACTTGCAAGCGATGCCAGGGTTTTACAACTTGAACCCTAACAGTGGCTGTTTTGGGGTTAAATCGAACAGAACCAGGTCACCTCACCACCTGACCATCAGAAGTTGTGTGGAGGTGCCCGGTGGTCCCAGGAGGACTGGGGATGTTGGTCCCCTTCCAGGGGTGCAGGTTTGTGACACCGTCCCCCCGCTTTGCTCCGACTGCACGGGCAGGGCTGGGGCTGGCGCTGGACTGACCCTGCGGTGGGCAGAATGGGGACCGGCTGTGCCACCACTGGTGGCCTTGATGCCGATGGCCTCGGCACTGCCGCAGCCCCGCGGGAAAGTGCTCAACAGCGGGAAGAGTTGCGGCACTTCAGGGTGACTTTGGGGACAGCTCAAGGAGATTTACCATATATATACCTGCCTGGAATGGTACCTAGCAGGGACATAAATAGTAGGTTTCAGTGCTCTGCTTTCTTCCTCTCCCCTCCCCGGCCCAGCTGGCAACACAATTACCAGCCCCAAAGTATTATTTTCTTAATAAAAATGTTACGTGTAAAGCAAAGCCACAAATGAGTAACAAACCCGTGCAGATTTCAATCACTCCCTTCTTTATTCCCCAGCGAGATTGCTAATGACCTTCACGCAAACCTCCACCAAATCTTTTTTAAAGGCAAATATTAATTTCCTAGCATGAAAAAAGGAAATAAAAAAGCCTATTTTTCATGGGAGCCGTGCAGAAAGAAAGATATATTTTCCTTCAAAAAGCGAGGAGGATTTTTACATTTTGTCACTTGCTTTGCATAGACTTGGTACCCCATTTGTTCACCTCTGAATGTAATCTCTCCCCATAAAGCTTTGCTTTAAATTCCTCCGCTACCTGTTAGGCTCTGATGGCTCTTTAGCTGCGCTGGGGGCTGTGTGACTCGCTGGGAAGAGACTGGGAATGACCCTTTAGATTTTAGTGGTTGAACCATTCATTTTTAAAAAGGATGCACCAAAGCAGTGTAACATTTTATAGCAAAGCCTCCAAGAACCATTTATAATACAAAAAGCCTTTGCAGGAAGTTGCGCTTCCCCCAGCCAGCACGGGAGGGTCAGTATGGGAAATGGGAACACGCAGGTTTGTGTCCACCTGCACCCACGCAGGATGCTCTGTGAGCAGGTCACAGAATCAGGGAATGGTTTGGGTGGGAAGGGACCTTAAAGCCCACCCAGTGCCACCCCCTGCCATGGGCAGGGACACCTCCCACTAGCCCAGGTTGCCCAGAGCCTCATCCAGCCTGGCCTTGAACCCCTCCAGGGATGGGGCATCCACAGCTCCTCTGGTCCCATTGTGCATCCCTGCGGAGCAGCACCGGGGCCGGAGGCTGTGTCCCTGCGGCAGGAGCCAGCAGAGCCGTGGGCAGCAGTGAGGGGGGACGGGGGAGCAGGGATCCCCTCCTCTGCTTCGGCCGGTGTCAGCCCATCGCCGCACGGAACAAGCAACAGTTTGCCTGCACACGTTTGGGAGGAAAACAGTTAATGTGCTAACAATAGCACTAAATCAGGCACAGAACTTCAAGTACAAGTCACAGCAAGAAGTTGTTAATACCTTTATTATGGGATAAAATGTATTCATGATATTAAAGACATCACATTTCTGCCCCGGTGTCACATTTTAGATGTAGCGTAGATAAATGATATATCACTGTAAGAGATCTACAAAAACCATTAGTAACCATGACATTTTGACGTCAGATTTTAAAAAATTCCTAAGTAATCTTTTTGATTTATGAAATGGTGTCCAGGTTCATCGAGACTGATCTCAGATTTATCACAGCCTGGTTAGAATTATTAATGATTTTCAATTTGTAAATCCAATGCCAGCATGTCCAAGTGCTCTCAGCAAAATCACAGAGAGCTGACAGGGAGATTTTGCTCAATCCATAGTTTTCAGCTATTACAAGATTTTTCTGGTTAACCCTCTGCCGCCCGGCGCAGAGCCGGCGCACAAAGGCATTGTTCAGCCGCGGCACAAAGGAGGCGCGTCCCGGCACCGCCGCATGAATCACGGCCCGAACGGCCATGAAACACCCGGCGTCAACGGGAATGAGTGATCTGACTGCTACAGGCTCCTGCCGAAGACCCTTAAAGACTTAAATTATAATGAGAAGAAAAGCTGATCTAAGCCAAAACAGACGGGCTCGGGCAGTTTTTCCCTA
>NW_010136291.1:4455-6849 GCF_000699245.1 Pterocles gutturalis | reverse complement strand
GGAGCAGATGAAAGGGAGGCAGGGGCAGAGAGAAAAGCACAGGCACGTCTCCAGCCCTTGCAGGAGCATCTCCAGAGAAGAAAGCGCACCTTGGGTAAATAGTTACAAACTCCAGAGCCCGCGCAGAATATTTATCTCCTAATTTATGGGAGAATTGTCCCAGCCCTGCAGGAAGGGATTAGAGGGAGTCTCGGATGCTCATTTTCTTTACAGTCACAAGGCGGCTGCTCCCCGGGAGCGGGGTGAGCGGGTCTGCACGGCCGGACCTGCCCGGCTGCTTGGCGGGCACCCAGTGGGTGCTGCCAGAGTCACCCCCTGGCTCCTCCGGGACCGGCATTGCCAGGTGTTTTTAAAGATGGTTAAAGAAAAACTGCCATGATTTAAAATGTAAAATTTAAATTTAAATTTAAGTTTTAAATGACTCCTGCTTCTTGAATCCACATCCAGGCAGGTAGAACAGCTACGCCGCTCTGGACCATGTCGAGGAGCAGGACTTGCTGGTGCTCCTGCCACTTCTGAGCAATTTTAGCTTCATTCTGCAGGGACACCAGGAAGACACCATTTCCAGTAGGTAAGATTCCAGTGATGCTCCAGCCCAGGGCTGCTGTGGTTCCCAGAACACTTGGGGGCCTGGAGAGAGTCAGTGTCTAGTTTTTTCTCAAGTACTCCACCTTAATTGGGCAGGTAAAACTCTATAATTAGGGACCTTAACTGGGGAATTTTTCTAATCCATCATATCTGCTGCATTATTCAACTCTATCAAATCCACACATGCAAGGAGCAGCAGGACATTCTTCACAACACTGTCAATATTAACGTCTTTCCAATTATAGAGCATTATAATGGCAATCTAATGAGGAACTCTGACATGCTGGCTGCGACTCCCAACTTTTGATTAAAGCCTCCTTCAAGATGCTCCTCTTTAATTTATGGCGCAGGGCTGTCCAGGCGCGGGTGAGGAAACGCTGGGAGCTGGCAGCGCCCCTGCCAACGCCGGCTCCTGCGCCCGCGGGACCCCTCCTGCAGGAGGGTGGGACAGCATCCCCCCCTCCGACAGTTCCGACCCTTCCAGGCTCTGCCACAGACTCTGCCAGGAGACACCTCCCCGTTTATCTGTTCACAGCCTCGACACCAGGAAATGAATTTCCAAACTGACAGAGATACCTCGCTTCTTACGGAACCGATCTCCCGATGAGACACGGTCTCATGCGAGGACCGAGACACTCAACCTGTGCAGATAGGAAGCATCTAACTCTGAACTACTGGGTATCCAGGACTAAAGCAACAAATACGGCTCTGTGCAGCCCTGCAAAGCTCCTTTTACTTTTTTTTGTTCTCTGGTGTGTCACTTCTCCATGTGACCCGTCTTTGCTTGCTCCCAGGCGGCACGGCACGCACATGGCTAATTAGCTGCCCACCGTCGGCCAGCCCCTCTTCGGCAGGTCAGCTTCCCGGGTTTCTCTGGGATCTCTGAACCTCTGCGGATGGCAAGGTCTACTTTAGAAGCCACGCTTTGCAAATTGCTGCCAGGTTATACATTTCATCTAGGGCAGCCTTTGCTGATCTCTCTTTCAAATGTGAGTGTCAGGTACTTAAAAGCAGCGTGGACACTGAGAAAGACAGCTTCACAAAGGGAACCACCTCTGCACGGCAGCACGTGAGGAACAGGCTGAGGTGGGAGAGGATTTGCCCGTAAGTAGCATGAAGGCAGCAGTTTAATGCGCTTTGCTCACCTATCAGTCATGTTCTCGCCCTGTCTGTGTAGCATCTCCAGCCCACTCGTGTCCCCACACCCTCCCCACACTCCGGGAGGATGCTCAGCGCCCGGCGCAGCCTCTGCGCGGTCCCTTGTGCAGGTCTGTGGTCAGAGCCCCACACACAGCTCAGCAGCACGATTCACCGTGTTGTAACCTCTGAGCGCTGGAGGGAAGAGACGGAGGCACAGCTACTCCCGGGAAACCTCGCAGCGCCGCAGGGTCCAGCCCCTCCACCAGCTTTGTTCTCTGACGGCTGCTCGGGCTCCCTCCAGACGGCACGGGGAGAGCGCGGGTTGGCGATCCCGCGCCCGAGGAACGGGGGTTATTAAAATATTCTTCTGACAGGTTCATTTTCTGAATTCCTCTGGATTACTTCCAGCATTCCAGTTCCATCAGAAAAGGCTCTTTTCAGGGGCTGGGGAGAGGCTGTGAGTCATTTCTTCCCTTTTCTTCTCATTTGGATGGGAAAGGTTAATCCTTTGAAAGTCTGGAAAAGCCACAACTAACAGCGAGGGGCTGTGCCGCCTCACAATGCCAGAGGAGAAGTGCTTGGCCAGAGCAGCATCTTGAGAACCTGTAATCCTGCAAGAGAGGTCAGAACAACAGAGGGAATGAATTGTCGCAGCTGTGGCCGCTG
>NW_010136291.1:1625-4442 GCF_000699245.1 Pterocles gutturalis | reverse complement strand
GTCTGGTGTTGGTGCCGCCATCCACAGGGACCCCCTCCTCTCGTGGGGGAGCGGCTGCCGGGGGTGTTCGCCCTCGGTGCGGTGGGTGACATCGTCTCATGGACCTGGTTTGCTCTGAAGCACCTGGCAGGGCAGTGGGATCCCAGCAGTGAAGGAATGCTGGCCACCTTTTAAAAATATGCTTTTTCATCAAACTTCTTTAAAAAATTCCCAGTCTGGATAAACTCAAAATGACCATATCCTCGACTAGAGATTTGTCTCTGTGAGGCCTTTCACACCTCTACAGAGGAATTTGTGCATGTCATGCATCACCAGAAAGCCGCCAAGGACCATCAGGTTCCCATTGGGACTGGTGATGGCTGTGTGGCCCAATGGCCCCGTTGGAGGCGGCCGCGTTGCCCATCACATGGAGCCGAACCCGAGGGCGCGCAGGGAGCCCATCGCACCCGCTACCCGGGGAGCAGGGGCTGGAGGCGCGGGGCCCTCCAGCCCCGTGTCACATCCAGGAGCCACCGACGGGTCCTCGCTGAAGGTCCCCTCGGCCGCTCCGCTAACGAGCCAGCACCGGCGTCTCCTTCCGGAACAAACGTGATTCCAATTCAAAACCAACATGACAAGAGGCGCACACGGCAATAACCCCGCGAGGAGACCTGGCTCTCCAGACATCTACAGACTCCAGATTAAATGGAGTTTTGACAGAGAAAAATATGTATTGGCAACATTTCTTGATCCACAATTCAAAGGGAAAATTGAAACCATATTTCCGTAAGAATCAGACGCTGGAAAGAAGTTCTTAATAAACAAAAAGAGACAGGTCATGTAATTCACTCCCTTTTCCTCTTTTTCATTTGTTGGCCAGAAACTATTAAGAGTCAAGGAAAGAAGGTTTGTAACTGAAGATTTGTACTTGAACTTGACAAACAAAACAACTTGGAAGGAAGTTTCCCAGCTGCAAGTCAGAATATTTACGTCTGGAGATGTAAGGAACATTTCAAAACACTAAACAGCTTGCAAAGCAGAAGCTGCTGGTTTGGGGCTGAGCTGGTCTGGTTTGCACCCCCTGCCCCACCTCGCTGCTGAAAGCAACGGCTGCGAAAACCAGAGATGGGGGAAGCAGACTTTTCTCTTGTTTGTTTAGAGACAGATGAGGTGTTACCTCCTGGCCAAACACATTGCCATGGGGGTGACCCAGGTGTGTCCCGTTAGAAGGTCCCTGCATGGGGCGATTCCACCCAGGACCCTGTGCCCTGAGCTCAGGATTTTTCCCTGGGTTTTCTGCTCTGATTATTCCCCGGATGTAGGGCTTTGGCCGTACCTTGGTTTGAAACACCAGACACACGCTGCGGGCTGAAGCGTGAGGACATGGCCGTGCACGGACACCGAGCACCGGCGCTGAGAGCCAGGGCCGGGGGAAGGATGACATGACGTCTGCCGCAGAGAATGAGCTCTCCCGGCCAAAGAGAAGAAAAAACGAAGGAGATGAGCCTGGTGTCAAAACTCAAAGGAACACTTTGTCTGGAGGGATTTTGCTGCTGCTTTTTTGTTGCATGACATGCATAAAGCTAAAATTTCTTGGCCAGCCTCCCAGCAGGGCTGCCAGGGGGGAGAGGTGGCGGGCGGCGCCAGACTTCGTGCCCGGCTCCGATGGCCCCGCACCGGGGCTCCGGGACAGGGACTGGCGCACGGGCTATGAGCCAGGCACAGCACCGTGTGCCACCCGAGTGAAACAGCTCATTTGTAGAGCAGCCAAACGTTTGGTTTTGCATTATGTTTTCAATGAAAATGGCTTATTCCAAAATGAAGATCTGCTCAGAAAAATAGAGTTGGTCAAGGTTCTTTTTGTTCCAGTTTTTGTGGATCTAGATCTGGGGTTTGGCATTGCATTTTTTTTTTTCCTGTTTGAAAAGTCTCCTTCTTCCTCCCAAGTGAGAACTGGAGGAAAAAGCATGGAAACAGGGTAAACAGAAGCTGCAGTTTGTTGCAATCCTTAGGAAAAACCCCACAGAAGATCCCCCTGAGGGTGCACAGTCGTGCGGAGATCCATTTTCCCAGCTTCCCGGAGCCAGAGAAGCAGAGCGGTGTCCAGGGGACGAGTCACTGCCGGGGGCTGCTGTTGGCTCTGGGTGGGACCCTCAGCCCCAGCGTGAAGCCAGAGACCTCCCGGGCCCCGGCCAGCCCGGCGGTGGGCTGCGTGTCCGGGGGAGAGGGGAGCCGTGCTGGTGTCGGAGCAGCGGAGCTGGTGGCTGGGCCCTCCTGTGCCGCAGAGTGACACGAATTAGCGAATGACAGTGACAGAAAATGGAAAAGCATGGCCCCGCAAATGCAGTTACAAGAGAAAGGCAAATTGATTTAGTGGACATATGAGTATTTCTGAGAGAGAAAGCAAGAGAGCTGCCTGGCATATTCCAAGATACCCTGTGATTGCTTCTCTTAAGGAGATGTCATTCAGATTTTCCTGAACTAGCCTTTAAATTACAGTTCTATAAATAGATGGGACACTGGCAGTATTTACAGTGTGAGCACCAGGTGAAAAACCACAGCTTCTGCAGCGTCTGCGCGGCTCACCTTGTATCTGCCCTGCTGGAGGTTAACTCTTATTTCCATGTTAATGCCGCCTCCATCCCAATGACTGCCATTTGTCAAATTAACATTCATTTCAACAACCCAAAAGTGAGAGCTTTTAAACATTAATTCACAACTATGAGCTCTTCTCAGCACATTATTATGTTACTGTGATGAAACAAACTGCCTATGGAAAGATATAGATCCTACTGGAACTGTTGGCACTGCGATGAGCGAGGACGCCGTTACGGTGGC
>NW_010136291.1:1204-1569 GCF_000699245.1 Pterocles gutturalis | reverse complement strand
AAAAGAAGGGTGCGGGACCCCCGGGAGCCACGGCAGGACATCCCCGGGCTTCCCACGTGGTCACTGGGAAGCGTGGGGCTGGAGAGCCCCCATGCCAGCTGGAAACGCCACCTTGCCTCGCTTGCCGGCTTCCTCTCCTTCCTGCGCGGCGTTCCCGGGGAGCGGCTTGCTGAGCACCCGTCCTGCTGCAGGAGATTACCACCCGACCCATTTAAACCTGCGCTATTTCCAGTCTGCAATTATCCCAGCTCTCACGATGACGGATCAACGTGCTGTCTCCGACTAATAAGACAAATTAGGGGAAGGGCGTTCCTGCGACAATGGCTGACGGGGGCTCGCAGGTGCAGACGAGGGCAGGAAGCGGC
>NW_010136291.1:0-213 GCF_000699245.1 Pterocles gutturalis | reverse complement strand
CCCCCGCGACTGAATTACAGCTGCGCTGCTGCGCCAGGCACCGTCGCGGCTCAAGCACGGGGGAACAAAGTCGTCTTTGTTACACCAATTATTTTAATACATAGAAGGAGAGGACAGAGAGGACCTGTTAAATATTTACCGTCTCAGGCCAGTTCTTTGTAGGGCCTTTTTTCCGCACGTTGTTGCTATAAGCTGTTATGTGCAGCAGTTAAA
>NW_010136290.1:0-34202 GCF_000699245.1 Pterocles gutturalis | reverse complement strand
ATCCACCTGGTAACGTCCTCATAAAAGGTGCAATGGAATTTGGAATCCCTTTTGAATCAGAATCTCTTCTCTGAAACAATGCTCCATTTGTTCAGCATATGAATGTGGAATTGCCTCTTTAGTAAAGTTGATATAAAAACTTGATAATTTATTACTTAAATAGCAAAGGCACCTACTCACTAATACCACCTTTGGGTACGATAGGATCTGTTTCCTTTACAATAAATAGAAGTGAACAATAGAAATTACACACCAGCAAAAGAAATCTTGTTCAGGCAGCTTGCAAATACAGCGTCGTTCCATGCACAGTAAATCTCAAATACAAAACCCTGAAAGTTTGGCAAACCGTGATTGATTTATGCAGAGATTAAATTTCACCTCTAATGGCTTTGTCTATAACAGAAATAAGTCACCTTTATGTAGAATACTGACTTAAAAATCTCAAAACACTTTACAGAAAAATACCCTGCGACCTATTTTGCAGATCAAGAAGTTTAGGCAATCAAATCAAGTTGTTTGGCAGATAAGTGACTAGAATTAAACTGGAGATTCCCTGGATCCCAGCACAGTGCTGTAATAACTTCTCCTCCTTAGGATTAAGTGTCTGCTGAAATGCCCTTCCTGATATTCTTCCTAAATCTCCCTTTTGGGTTCTTGTCTTGTTTTTCACCCATAGAATTCCATATCCTTCAATTATGTCTGATCAGTGAACTAATTTATCACCTTAATTTATACCAGTCTACCCTGCAATCTGCTGGAAAGCAAAATGCATGCTTCGGAAACTAAAACTGGACAGTGACTTCATAGTAGTCAGTGGATTCTGTTCACCACAGGTTCCGAGCTGGAGCGTTATCTGAGATTCCTGTGACTGTAGCTGTCACTGGGAACCACAGAGACAATCCATGGAAAAGATTATACAATCCTAGAATTTGCAAATCTATGAGTGACTGCCATGAAATCAAAGGGCATAAATATTAATGCAGTCGATTCACCCATTCTTTAATTTTTTCTAATTCAGACCTAGGGCTTGGAAGCACCATCTAAGTGAGACATTTGTGAAGAGACTGTCATCTCCATGCATTAAAACTGCTGGGAATAATGCAAGCTATTGTTTCATGATTGTTCCTGGAGTCTAATCTTGATTCTACCCACTGCTTTTTGAAAAACGATAATTAATCATACCATGCTGGGAGGCTTCTTTGTGATTCTATGCTTAGGATCAAAATACTCCCTTATTTCTTAAAGGAGCATTGGTTCTTAAAGATAAAAAAAACCTGTCATATACGTAAGTGGGATAAATAACATCCCACGACACTGAACATATCTGTCACTGTGATGTTTCCTCTCCATGTTTGAACTAAGACACAAAATTGTTTTACATTTTCTGCTCATGTTCATTTTCCCCTCATTATTTTCCTTATGAACTAGCACAATGCTGAAAACTTGAGTGTGGAAGAAAAAAAGGTTTTTCTCTTAAATGGAAGAAAGAGGGAGAACTTTGGTACTGTTTTAATAATTACATTTATGTTAAATTTGTTTCTTTTCTCCTTTCAACTCCTGCCTTTTAGTTCAAATTTGATTTTGTAAAGCAATAATTTGGGTTTGGATGGTATTCTTTAAAATTTTCTCTGAGCTTTTAAAAAAAGGGGTACAGAGGGCAGAGAAGGAAGGAGGGAGGAAAAATTTGAAAGATTGAGATGGAAGTGGGATCCTTAAACTATTCAGTAGCTAAGACATTTATTAATGAAAGTGTTATCCTGTGCTTTGAACAGGGTGAGGAACCTAGACTTGGCCTGTCTTGTTACCTCCTTCCTGGCTTCCAGTTGATGTTTTCTGAGAGGTCTACACTGCTGGTACCAGTAAGAGGGAGGGAGGTGTTCCAAGGAGTGAGAATACCGTGCAATAATTAATAAAAGAGGTTGAAAGATGAGTAGGAGCCTAAGGACATACCTCTTGGCATGTGCTGTTATTTATATGCATCTTTACAGGTATCAGTGCTTCCAATCTTTTCTCTTCCTGTGACTCCCTGTGATTGCTGTCAAAAAGTTATAAATTATGAGTCCCTCTCACACTTCAATTGTGAAATTTTTTCCCTTTGGCTTTTTAAACTATTAAAGAAAAAATGAAATTAGATTATAAAAAACAAATGAAATAATTTCAGTATTTCCACTGTGAAATCTGTCACATTTTGCCAAGTAATTTGCTTCATGTGGTGCAGTATTTGATTCTGCACAGAGATTACAAACCTGTGTGATGCCTAGTAGTAGCCTGGAAAAAGGCTTCGATGGGTAGGAAAGGACTTAAAGCTGGTTTATTTTATTAGCTAATCATTACTTTCTCACGTATGTTTTCTTTTTAACACGACTCTGGAACAAAGATAACTAGGGAAGCACAAGCATTTTTTGCTGCCTGTTGTTCTCTCAGAGTATTATCAGGCTCATGGGCCTGTATCATCGGGCTGGAAAGAGCGGGATATTACTGAGATTTCAGGTACTCTTTGAAGAGTTAAACAGGTCCTGGAAAACTGCAGCTGTCTAAAGGGGTTTGGAAATTGGCCTCAGTGAATGGGGCCTGGATGGGACCTCCTTTGACAGCTTCAGCTCCCCGAGGCCAAAGCTAAAGCTGAGATTTCACAAAGTGGCAGCTTTTTATTTTATTTTTATTTTCATTTATTTTTAGCTTAAACAGCTAAATGGTCCCACTGGGGACTGTGATCTGCATGCATGCTTTGAACCTGCCTGGCCATTGTAAACTAGGACAGAGTTGGCCTAAGAACTGACAGGCCATCATTGGTTTCACAATCAAATATTTTAGACCCTACTGCTTCAACTTCCCTTCAATAACTGTTGAATTATTGCCTCCTGTTCACAGACACAGACTGGCTGTCTCAGCTAATCTTTGCCATGTCCATTTTCTCTGGCCAATAGGAAGCAAAGTGCGGTCTGCAACCTGGCTGACTTAGAGCTGAGAAATGAGATGTGTACTCAGAAGCCTTTTGGTTAATTGTATGGGGACTCTGGCAGTGTGTTTTAGAGCAAGGATGTTGCATCACCCAACCAATGGAAGAAAGCAAGCAACTGCTTTTTGCAGCCAGAATCTATTCTTTTGGCTAGTATAGGAAGGGCTTAGTATTCTGTTTCTTTTCTTGGCTCTCCATAAACGTCTGTCAGTGATGCCTATGTTTGCAGTCCTCCCACTAAATTTCTTGTTTTCTTTACTTGGTCTGAACATAGTTGCACTGCAAAGTTTGCCTGATGACTTCTCTAATCAAGCAAGTCAGTCACTAATCACCGCTACTCTGTATGGACGGCCTCTTTTGTAAAATGGCTGAATCACCCTTGGATTCAGCCCATGCTGAAAGCATCCATGGGGGAGTTGTTACAAACCTTGTTGGACTTCACTCATTTATGTGGACACACTCTGATTAATCTAAAGAGAAAAATTTCAGAGTTTAACTCAATTGTGTCATTACTCAAAACGTATCTGGTATTGTGTGGGACACAAGAGGTGTGTGAGAAGGGATGGGGAGCATATCGGGGTAGGGCATCCTTTGGACTTGCAATGCCAGTGCTGACTGCCATAGATCGCACCCACCCCCTTACAGCGGTTGCACAAGATGTTTTGATTCTCAGCAGCAAAGCTGTGTGAACAAGGAGCTGCACAAATAGTAAATGCCCTGATATTATACAGAATTTATTGGATTAAAAATGATGAAATGATCCTACCAAACCAGCCACATGCCACGTAAAGGTCCCTGTCAGGATGCCACAGGAAAATACTGCTGGACCCAACGTCAGGGCCCTGTGGGTGCTGCCAGGCCTGACTGTCCCTGGACCAGCCTTCCCCAGGCCTCCCCCACCCTTCTGCAGGCCCACGACCCTGGGGCCATCTGTCCCTGCCCCAGTGACACCGTAGCAGGACTAGTCTCCAGTTTCCTGCCAAGCCAGACCCACCCAGCTGCCCCACATCCTGGCCCAGCCTGTTCCCCAGGGATGTGCCCAATGCCTGCGGCTGGGGCTGCCCCTGTTGCCCCACAACTGCCCTGCTCCGGCTGTGGCAGTGGGACAGGTCCTGGCTGCCAGGCCCAGTCCTGCCCATCCCCAGGGAGCCCCTGGGGGAGCCCCTGGCTCCCAGTGTGCCCTGACACCCATGCCTGTGATCAGAGTGAGGGTGTAAGCAAGATGAACTAGCCACAGGCCAGAAAGATGGTTTTATTTCTCTACTATCTTAGCACTCAGTCCCCAGCTGTGGTTTGTCTCTGATGCATAAGAGAAAGGTGACCATCAAAAACAAAAAAAGCAGAAAAAGAAAAAAAGAAGAAGGAAACTAAAGCAGAAATGAAATAATTCTTCCTGACTTTTCTGTGAGGGACTGAAACCTTGAAGCACAAAATATGTCACATACCATGTAGGTGCAGTATCTACAGTCATACCTAAAGTGAGGGGATGTAGGAGATACAGGTCAGTTCAGACATCTGAAAGGACCGCACTTCCATTTGGCCCAGTTTCCCTTCACTACATCTTATCTGTGTCAAAATACTTGTCTGTAGAAGAAGGGGCCAAAGAAATTTTCCTTATAGCTCAAGGAAAGAAAAAAATTTATTAGAAAGAGAGTTAGTTTCACCTTAGAAACTCAATGCCACAGTCCCTGACTTTCCCTGTGTTTAATCATCTTCACTGATAAGCTATTGTCATGTTTAAAGATTGACTTTTACTAAGTTAGTGTTCAGAAAATGAGTCTTGTAAAGTTCTTGTCAAAAAGGCTGAAAACCTTCCTGTTATTTTGCAGAATTTCTCCCTGCGTGTGCCTGTAGTCTGCGCTCGAGCTTATGTCTGATGAGCAGCGATCCTTAAGCCTTGATTGAGAAGACTTGTTTTCCAGGCCCTGTATAATTTCTGTGACCCTCCTTTGAACTCCAGGATTTGATATCCTCCCCAAAGCACAGACACAAGTACAGTCAAGTACTTGCCTTGTGAGCGCTGTGCATAGCAGCAGATGGATTACTCCCTTCTCATTGCTTAATTTTATCAGTGTCACACATCCAAATAAAGTATTTTTTTTTGTCATTGCATTGCACTGACATTAAGGTCTTTAGAATATCTTTTGTGGTAACAAAAATTCCTAACGATCTCAACAAGGCAGACTTCATCCTTTGTATTTAGATGTTAGGCAAGTCTGTGATTTTCCAGTCCCATGCTCCACCTGGGGAATGTTAGAGCTTCTGTTACTACAGCCAATGTCATTATCCATAGTTTGAAATCTGTTCAAAATAGATTGGAATGAGAAGTTCCAGAATAGCTATTCCAAAACTTCCAAACCTGCATTCTGCTCATAGGAATATGTTATATTTCAATCATTGCCCCAGGGCTGGAAGGAAAGTGGGTCCTTCACACACAGGGCTTCAGCAAAATGATAACACATTGGGTGATGTAAACCAGAAAGGTAACTCAATATGTTTGCAGTTTCCTTGCTTTTTTATCTGTATTAATTAGTTGCTTGCTTTCTTTTCTCTGACTTCAAGAAGAAAGGAGGACTGGAACCCAGTAGATGCAAGAAAAACATAAAACTAAAAGCTAGAAAAGTAATATCAAGACTTGATAGGGCTAGTTTGGATGAGCTTCCAGGTCAACCATTGTCATGCTTATGTGTGAATGAAGAAAGCAGAAAAGGGGATTGATTCCAGCTTTGACAAAACTCTGTGTTATGAGCGTGAGGAAATAGCTGATGTATGTCTTAGATTCCCCTGCGTGTAAAAGGCAGCTGATAAACTGTTAAATACCTGGAGAACCACTGACAGAACAGACAATGAAATTTTTTATACAGTTTTGCTACAGCATAACTGTATTCCTTTATTTCTAAGATATCGTTCCAATTTATTGCAGAAATGAGTATTGTTGTAATCTGGACCTCAAGCAAATCCTAAACCCCACGAGCAATTTTGTACTTTTTTTTTTTAAAGCAAGACTTCTTATTGCACCTGTTGTGCCTTTGTTTTGCTGTGTTTTTTATTTTGTTTTTTTCAATCCCCCCATATGCATAATATGGTCAATATGATGGGGCTGTAAAGCACATTTTCAGTTGGTATAGCACATAAGCATGGAACAATTCTATATATCCATGTAGAACTGGGTGGGTCTGCAGCTTCAGGACTCCAAATGTCCAGGGATGAATAATAATTATCAGGAAGACTACATTGTTTCATATTCAGCTATAAGGTCGTGCAAATGTCTGTACTGATATTTCAACATTTCAAGAAAGATGTCTGAATCAGTCCTTGCAGCTGCTGTAGAATTTCCTCCAAACTGTTATGTGAATCAGTTCCCTTTACTTGAATATCTTGCTACGTTACAAGACAAACTATGCTGTATATAACATATATTTTGCACAATTTGCTGCAGTTAGAGTTCCCAGATCTTCCAATATGGGGCAGCAGTTGCCAAATCCTGGCAAGAGGAGAGTCACTTATTTCCATCTGTGAAAATACAGTCCTCTCTCTCTATGTAGGCAGAGAAGAGTTACTAAAACAAGCCACTGGGAATGTGGGGGAGATGGAGTTTGTTTTATTCTTTTTTTTTTTTTTTTTAAATTTGCTGGCAGAGCAGAAGTAATGTGGTCCAGGAATGTTTCCATTTCTTACATTCTTTACTATGGTGAAACCTACACATTAATCTTTCATGTGATGTAGTTTCTGGTCATAACTGTGATTCATCCTTTAATTACTGGAGGTGTTTTTAACTCCTCTGAGTTGTTTTTCTAGCTTATTCAGTGTTCAATACCACATTTGAATTTCTTCCGAATAGAAACTGATGTTTTGCTCACTAGATACCACTATGATATTTTCAAAGACTTTTGGAATGTATAATTTCTCTCTTCTCTCTCTTCATGGAACTTTGTTCCACCCTTGAATCGTATTTACCCTCCACTTGGAGGTATAACAGCTACATGTGAGGCTTCTGTATCTGAAAACATTTTTGTTCTTCAGTATAGCAGTTTAGCAGCATTTGCTCATACTTAATGACAAAGAAAACTTAACAAAGCAAACAAAAAATGGCTGAATCTTTCATGATTTTGACTAGATTCTCTCTCTAAGCAAATAGACTGTTAGCTCCAAATTTCTCTTGCTCCTCTGATGGTCTTTTCACATATGCCCTTGTCATCTTTGATTTGTACCTTTGCTGCTTTGTTTTCTATGCTCAGTTCTATGTCCCTACTTAACTAACTCTGACAAAAGCATGGGACTGAAGTGATGTGTGCCCTCAGTGCTTCATTCCACTCTATATCTCAGCTACTTTGATTTCAGTAAAGAGACTCTCTTATGCTTAACATTCATACGTTGCCTACCAGAATAAAACTGCATTTTCCACAGGCTCATCTTCTGCACCTATCAAACTACAGCTGTTATACAATCAGTGTCCATTTGGTCAGCCAACAGTAGAAATGTTTTCATTGAGACCTACACTGAACTCAGCATAATAGCAAACAGGTGGTCAAATTAGAAGAAAAACAAGTTTTTAAAAAATCAGTGAGTGAAGCAAACAAATATTCAGGTGCTTAAATGTTGATCAGAGAGTAATTAAAAATCAGCTTATATGGACATGTGCTTTGGGAAGAGAGCTATTGAAGCGGTCCATGTCTTATGGAAAGGTGTCAGTCACTGGTGGGAGTTGAGGGGGAAACTCAGCAGATAAACCAGATGAATATTGTTTGGTCATCTTCTGCTTTCAGTATACCAATGGAAATGATGTGAACTTTTGTAAATGTATGTAAATGTATTTAGTTGATAAAACAGAATCCAAGCTGCAGCGTGCTGTCTGAATTTGGAAACTCATACTGCATAATAATATTGCTTCTTGTTGACTGGCAGAAGAATAGCACGGTTTTACGTTCATCTCCTGACTTGATGAGTGCTGTTGCTAAATCAGAATATGAACATGAACGGTCTCATATTTATTGGGCAATATGAAAATACACATTTCATCTGATTGAGCAAGCTTTAAGCTTTCTTTTCTCTGAGTGCTGAATGTGAGTGAAATAAACATTAGAAAGGAAAAGAAACAGTGTGCAAAATAAATACTGTTATCATAAATATAATCTAAATATCGCAGATAAGCACATTGCAGAAGCACATTTATGCCTGTAACATATCCAAGATCAAACAGCAAGTAACTAACAACTGAAAAGAAAATGCCAACATACTAGTGATTTCTAATGGCAGTAAATAATAACAATATATCACTGTAACAGTAGAAATAATGACCAGAGAATATAATTTTGGCATACAAATAAAATCATTACTCAATTATTTTATGAATTTTTACAAAGTGAAAAATACTGCACCAACCCAAGGAGACAACCTGAAAAAACCCTCATTTATTGGGTACGGCACCATATTAAGAAGCAGCCATAAAACTGAACCTTCACAAAGCTTCACTGATGTTTGTTTACACAAGAAACATCATGTAAAGTGCTTAAACTCCATGCTTCAGCTGCAGCAAATGAGCCTACCCTATAGTAAGGCTGCAAAACTTATTATTTATTAAGAGCAGTGGTAAATATACTTAACTATTTATTTAAATGTTGACATTAGAAGTGTTTAACAAAGGGAGAGGAACCAGGAAGCTCAGTTAAAGTTGCAGATCTGTTCTGAAATCTCAGCATTGTTCCTTTTATTTTTCTCAGCAGCATGGGTTCAGGATGGAGTTGTTAGGTTTAAGTTAGAATTTCCTGGCTTTTTTTTTGGTTTGTGTTAAGCCTCAGTGTTTTAAAACATACTTTCACAAGGGATTCCACTGGTCAATTCTTCTCCCTTTTTCCTTTTTCTCCAAAGTTGTTTTTTGCTTACGTAATCATTTTACAGATGGCATATAATAATTTGAAACAAATTCTTTCCAGGCTATCAGTTCCAAACTAGAATAACTAAATTTAACTAGTATTTTCTGTTCTGGTGCTTTGTCTGTATTGAAATCATACAGTATTTTTGGAAAAAAAAAACAAAAAAAACAAAAAAAACCAAAAACCAAACAAACAAGCAATCAAACAAGGGCACTTTTTAAATATTTTCCAGTAGATCCAGCTCCAGGCTGACTTCTGCAGATAAGAAATAATATCTGGCTTCCTCTCTGTTCTGCTATATGCATGCTACTGCTGTATCACGGTATTCCTTACCTTCAGCGGCAGCATACAGCTGCTGCTTTGCTTCCCTTTTGGATCCACTGTTATGAATGTTACTAGCTGAAAAAGTGCAAACAAACCATATCCCAGAAAAAGGTTTGTGTCTTTTTTTAAATTCAGTGAAAATATCTTCTTAACCGTGAGAAGGTGAATATGAAGAGTCAATACCGAAATATTAAAGCAGTAATGTTGAACTTGAGCCCAAATTAATATTTTCCCCTGTTAAGAAGATAACTATTTTTATTTTTTCTTTATTAATTTGATTTATTTGTTTGATTCTCTTTTTTATTTATTTTTTGTTTCCTCAGTTCAACAGGATGAGCTGTAATGATGAGCTGGAGTTCCCACACTTTCTCTGTGCCGGCCCAGACCACCCTCCTGTGATGTGTTGGGCTCTTTTCTTGTGGCTGAGCTGCCTCGGAGCAGTCTTGAAGTAGTTTATGAAATGCAATGCTGAAGTACAGGAGGGTGATTCTGACGTGAGAAGTTTCAAACTTCATATTTCTTGAATAATGTTTCGGTTTTCACTCTGATTCAGAGTACAAAATAACGGAATTGGGCTTCCATACATGTTCTCACTGCAGTGAGTATACTCTGTCCTTTACATGTATTTCACAGGCTCTACTTTAAATCACACGCATGAAATTCTTTGCATGAAGTAGCCAAGAGGTGTTGCTCTCTCCATCCTGGTCAAACACTCCTTGATGCTCTCTGGTCTTGTGAGGATGGTTGTCTTTCAGACACTACTTTTCAGGAAAGTGCCTTTCTGTCTCTGCTTCTGGTTCCAGCATTTGTTCAGTTTGTTCTGATCGCACCTTCATCCAGCTCTCCTAAACTGTAAGAAAGAGGGAGTTACTAAAAGAGAGAGAAACCACCTGTAGCTTTCAGGAAAATAATAGATATTTTTGAGACTACTGATAAAGTTGTAAGATTTTAAAGTGACTCCACTCCTATGGTGTGGGATATTAAATCTTTTGCACTGCATGTTCAGAGTCACTGTAGGAACATTAATTATTTTCATTGGTGAATATTGCTGATAAACTCTCTGCTTCAGTCAGCTGGTACAGGTATGTAGCCACTTCCTAGAAGTGGTTTTGAAAAAACTAATCTTAATTATTTTTTCATAAACCATAGCAAAAATTAAAATTGACCTATTTTAACTGCTTGTTGATTCATAGGTTCTTCTGTTATTCCTGTTTTACTAGTATATTAACCATGAAATCTAAAGCTATGCGTCATTTAACGTGCCAATATTGTGTAACTTTTTCTCAAGAGAAACTTAATTATATATATTTTTAACATTAGAAGTGAGCTCACCATTTTAAGTTTCAGCAGCAGTTTTCACTTGAGAAGTGTAACCAAATTCTGTGGTTACAGTGTCTTGATAAAATAATAGATGTAAAAACCCATTCCTTTGTGGAGTTTGTTTGTGGAATTTTCTTGCCTTCTATCATTCTGGCCTGTGTGTGCATCATGGGGATCTGTGCTTTAGAAATAGAAATTACCCATCACATAGATGGATAAGATTACCCCCAATTCCTGTTAAAGGGAGCTAAGCATGCAGATCATTTGGATGTTTTTGAATATTTCAGCCAAAGTGGGTATGTGGTCTAACTTTATTACTGTGGGAAAGCCACAGGCAACATTCTCAGTTGTGTAAATTGATCCAGTACCTTCAACTTTGCTGATGTATGTTAACTGATTATGCGACCCAAGGTTTAAAGGATATTAAACATATCAGACATACAGTAAAAATAACTGTTGATTGACTGCTTCTTACAGAGCCTAAACACACAGAATGGGCATTTAAGCCTTTCATAGTCATTCAGTATTTTAAATGATGGCTGAATGCAATAGATCTATTCTAATCTACGCCGGCTAAGCATCTGAGACGATAGTTCCGAATGTTAAGATCATTTGGCTGCTTCTGTTTACTGTGGTATATAATACAAGAGCAATGGGACAGCTGGCAAACTTTGCCATAGATAAATATTTTCAGAGCACATAATTAACTATTGGGGAGTATCCGGCCCCCCAATATTTTGAGGCAAAGAGAATAGGATTACAAAATCACATTGTCTAGGACAAAAATGTAAAATGGCCTTGAATTCTTCTGTTTCACCTCCTGAGCTGACCACAAATTGCTGTGTGCTAGGTACATGCTTTCTTTTGGGCATAGTGTTGCTTTGTTTTCATTATGGATGAGCACAATGGCGGTCAGAAGAAGAAGACTCTTTTTTTCTTTGAAGCATTTGACACATTTCCCTCTCAGAGGAAATGATCCTGGCTCAAAGGAGTCATCAATCTGACCAGAATTGGCAATTTCCAAACCATTAGGTCAATGAAGGGATTTGCTAGGTATCAATTCCTCAGCCTTTCAGGCACTTTAAAAAGAACTCTGCTCTGGCACCTTTCCAAATTTTATATTGTGCCTGGAATCTCAGCCTCCAGCCTTTCACTCCAGTTCACTGGAGTTTACCCAGTGATCATTTGATGTTGATGTTTTGCTTTGACACGGTGCTAACATGATGTGCTGAGGATGGAGAAAATATCAAAGACCACAAAAACCTCTTCTGCTGTTTAAAAATATTTGAAATGAAATCTAAACTTTGCTGATAGCTGAATCTTTTCTTTTTGTGATTTTTGGATCAGATAGGCTTTTTATCCAAACTATTTATCCTAATCAGCAGTTGGAGGAGAGGAATGTTAAATAAACTATTTTATTCTGATTCTTTCTCTGGATGTTTACCAGGCTGTTGACAAAGGCCAGAGAATGTTTAATGACTTGGTGGGGAGACTTGAAACAGAAGTGGGGATCACACTGGATGCTCCTTATTTGCTTTCTTTCACAGTGCAACAAAAGGGAAATGATGACAGACCACCTCTTGATACCCAGTTTGATTAAGAAAATTTATCATGTTCCTTGTCATGAGTTCAAGTCTCCCACATTGAATAATATAAACATTCTCAAACAGAGCCAGAAATAGGCAGATAAGACTCAGATGTCTCTACCAGAGAATCTTATGCAGTCTAGAAACGTGAGCATGACCTCAAAATAACTCTCATGTAGAACTGGGAAGGTTTTAAAACTACTTGAAAGTCTTCTCCCTATACAATCAACTCACGACTCCCAGTTTGGTGAAAGGAAGAGTGGTTTCCTCCATTTCTGAAATCTGTACATTCCTTGAGCTGACACTAATCAGACACATCATCAGGAACTCATTGTTTTCTGTAACTTTGAATTTATTTTCATTCTGTCACTTCTCATATAGAAAATTATCCCCCAAATTAGAACAGCATTCTGGCAGTCACATTAGAGAATGTTACAAAGGAGATAGAAGTGGCATAGAGCAAAATATATATTTCAAGACCGTGTCATCAGATTTATCTCACCAAAGCAAGAAGACTATTTTTTTGACGTGAAGAGCCACATATAAACAAAAAATGTACACATTTGTTATTTAAAGAATTTGCTCGTATTTGTGGTTTTGCACACTTCTGAGCTTGCGCTCCAGGACATAACAGAAAAAACATTTTTTTCAGTGGCTTACACATGGAAATAATGCATTTTAGTAGTGTATTCTGAAAACACTTGTGATGAGCAATAGACACCTTTAAGAAACAAAGCTCAGAACTTGTACTTTCATATGGAATATTGAATGCTGTGTTTGTATGAATGTTTCAAGGAAGGAATGGAGAGAAAATCTGAGATCATGGATAGTGGAGGTTTTGAGCCATCCAAACTTGGGTTGCTGTAGGAACACTGTAGAATGAAGATGTCCTCTGTCTTAAACAATGTCAGTCTCCACAAGGGTGACATATCCATTAAGTGGAATTCTTTCAACTGAACCCAAAACTTTTTAGATCTTCAGTACAGCCAAAGCATGCTTTGAATTTTGGACAACCAGGAAAGAGAGAAAGGATTACATTCAGTAAACAGCATGCAGAGGCAAATAGTTTTTCCAGCCCTAGAATCAGGTCTTAGTGCCCTAGTCCTTCATCTCTGGAGACTTGACTCTCATTCCAGGGTAGGTAATAAATAACATGCTTGTTTGGTCAAGTGGTTATCTTCCGTTCGCCAACTTTTAGGATTCTTATTGTATATTGTAGACTGGCTTTTCACAGGTTGATTACCTTCAGTTTAGAGTAAACTCCCAACCAGAATTTTCAGCATGCTCTGGTAGCTGAATAGTCTTTATAGGTGGGTGGTAGAAAAATAACCTTTATTTTTATGCATTACATATGGTAGACATGTGGCAGAAAACAGAAAATGACAGGGGATTTAAAACACCATCAGAGAAAATCAAAGGGATAAAGTCAAATGAAGCAGATGGGCTTATGATGTTAGTGAGAGCTGATATGAATCTTTAGATAAAAATTACATAATAATACTTACTAGCTCTCTTCCAGTCTAGATGTAGGATTTTTACAATAAAAGATATGTCTGGTCCCTGAAAATTCCAGATGCAGCAAAAAAAAAAGTGAAGCAACGCTTGTTTAGATAAAAAAGCTCCAAAGGATGGATCATAGCTTAAAGCTAGGGAATATGATTTTTCCCAATAAAATGACTGAGAGTGCATTCATGCAAAACTATGTAAGAGTATTTGAAAACGTATTTCCACATGTAATATTGTATTGTTTTGTTTGGAAACTTTTAAATCTGTAACTATTCAGAACTTTGACCTCTGGGTGAAAGGTCAAACAATAAATATGGTTAAATGGTGAGCATTTCTGGTCTATGGATATTTCACCTTGAGATACTCTTCTCATATGAGTACCTTTGTATGTGTACACTTTCAGACCTAGTTCTTTTAGCACATTCCTTAATTCAGTATCTGAGCATGCTCAATAAGACGCTAAGCAATATTATGGGCTATTCAGTTTACAGATCTTGTTCCCAGAGGGAAAAGTATGTTAAGATTTGTTTTGGTAGAGCTTCTTTTGATTGTTTGCCTCTTTTTATAGATATAGTTTTACAAGTCCATCTAAAAGAAATGTGCTTTACCTTGGAGCAACAAAAGATGTCAAGATTTCTAAAGTTTATTACTTGTTGAGCAGGCCCATTTCACAGTTTTGAAAGGTCTGTAAGAAAATCCTGTCTCTTGCCTAGATAAACATTTTATTTACTGTAAAGAGCTGCACTGTTCCAGAGGAAGATAGTTATTAAATACAGTCTTCACTCCAGACTTGAAGCAGGTTTATAAATGCCCTGAGAAATAGACATTGGAAGATAAGGCCTGAGATTGATGTAATGGTCTGTGGTGGTGAATCTCCTCCTGGTGACTTCATATTCTGTGCCTGAAACTTGCCTTAAGCTGATAGTCCAACCAAGACAGCCTATTCAGTGTGTATTTAGATTGAAGATCTGTTGGTAAAAGATTGGGATGTAACAGGATGCAGAATGGAGTTGAACTGGATAGGTGCCACAAAAATCTTAGTGAGGACAGCAAAGAGATTATTTACAGAGCTTTTAACTATTGGCCCTTACAATTTACTCTGTAATCTCCCAATCTGACCTAGCTGAAATCAGCACTACCCATATCAGTGAATTTCTTTATCACTCTTTAGACGTTCATAAAGGAGTGTAAAATTTTACTCAGCTTGAACAGCATTGTCTTCTTTGAGACACTTTTTTGATGTTTGAGAAAACATCATTTGTCTTTCTTCTTGGTGGTCCTAATTGTCCATATTCAATTTTTTTTAGTCCAGACTATTGAAACTCTTATCATGTTACCAAACACCAGTGATACAGATTATACCAGAAAAATCTCACTCCTGAAGAAGTAGGTTGTTGTAACAAATATTTCATGAGTCAGCATGACTTCAGCATTTCTCTGACAGAAGATAAATATTCAGTCTGAATTCTTATTTCTCCTTTTACATTTGTTGACAGCTCTTCATATTTTGAATTCTAATATAGGGAAATGAGTATGGCATCATGAGGAGTTCAACTGGAAGAGTAATTGGAGTGAAGACCTATTTGATATTATAAGTTGTGTGGATTCAAGGAACAGGTTAAGTTGGAGTTTGTATTTTTTGCAGGAAGTAGAAACATAGTGGTGTAACAGAAGTCAAAGTAACTTCCTGGTTGTCAAAGCAAATTCACATTGAATCAAAGATAGATTTGAGGTCCTTATCTAGTAATACAGAAATATTGTCTCTGTGACAAGAATTTAGGAAGGTTGCCTTTAAATAAAAATTAGGTAAACTTTGGAAAAATAAGATCAGTGAAAAGTGTAATACTTCAGCAATTAAGCCAGAACCTATGGATAATCATGCAACTATTATCCACATAGCCAAGTCCAAACGGATCAATGGGGTTAGATAAAGAACATATAGATTTGTAGAGGTTGCATGAAAAATTTAGAAACAACACATGTGTACTGGACTTCTGTATTGGAAGTACAATTCAAGGGGAATAGAAAAACAACAGGAAACTAAATTGTAGAAAACTTTTCCAGTTAAAGACTTATTCTACTGTCCAATACACTGTGCCTACAGTGGTAAACAAAAATGTAAGATTTTTCACTAGGTAGCAGTGCTGAATAAGAGATAAATTACTTGTGCTGAGTAATACATTTAAGGCTATTTCATATAGTTATTTTGGTGGAGGTATGAATATTTCTGACATGGTAGTGTTCTGATGACAATGTGAATAAGTGTATGATCCCACATTCTGTTGACATGCACTTTAAAGACATAAGGCAAACATTTAAATCGGAGATGGAAGTGTGTATGGGAACAATTTTCAATTGTATAACTCCATGCAGATTTGGTAATAATGTTCCTTATTATCCATCTGTGCATACATCTGCAAGATCTGATACCCAACTGCAGCATCAACATGGCATGGCACAAACAGTTACACTACCTAAGAAAAGTGTGTTCATGTTGCCATTTTGTCTTAACTTTTGGGAGGGATTAATGAATCTAAGAAACTTAAATATGGAGTCAAGCAAAGAGATTTTGATTGGTAACAGCGAGTCTACATCAATCATTTAAAACTTGCGTGGTGGTAATCATCAGAAAACTTTGGGGACTGGGAAGCCTGCTGCGGCTTGCAGTAATTGTTACACTCCCACCGAAGTTAATGGGATGTGAACACACATAACTGTCCTTTGCACCCTAAATGTCTTTAGCACTGCTGTTTGCTTACAGGGTTTTTTTATTATTATTTTTTGTGATTGGGGACAGTAGGTTTAAAGGGCATTACAGTGATATTGGCATAGACTATGAAACTTATCAGATGTTCACTGCTTATAAACACAATATACTCCCTCTCTCACTCTTTGATCTTATAACTAGCAAAAAAGGGGGGAAATGGCACTTAGAACCTTTTGTTTAAGGCTTTTAATTTAGCTTTATAATACCCTCAGATTGCACACTGCTGTGTCTACTTAGTAGATGAAGAAAACGTGGGACAGAGAGGTTAAATGACTTATCCAAGTTGCAACAGAGACTCAGTGACAGAACTGGAAATAGAAGCCAAATGTCTTTATTCCAAGCCATCAGATTCAAGATTAAATATCAGACAAAACTCAGGAGCTTGGCTGCTGAGGAAACTGGTAAGTTGAGTTCATAGATTCTTACGCTTACAAGTAAATTTGTTTGTAATTCAGGTGCCAAGATAATAAATGAAATATAAATTATAATGCAATTCATACTTTTGCATGATTGTTTTTATTGGCGAGTGCAGAAACCAAATCAAACTTTGCAAGGAAGCATGCTAGTTTCAATGAATTTTTTCTCAGGAGAGGTTTTGCAGGTTCAAGATGGAATTTCTAGTTGCAGAAACCCAACCCAGAAACAGTGTATGTGATGATGGCTAAATGATTGGGGTGCTTAGCCTCAGTTTCGGGAAAAAAGTCTCAGTCTGTGTTGCATCAATTCAGGAGGGTGATTTCAGCCTGGTTCTTTTGCATCATCTAGGGACACGGGTTATTCTGGTGCTGCTCTCTTGCTGTTTTCTCTCAAAGTACTCAAAATGTTGTCTGTTTCATCCAAACACTACATAGGAAAATATTCAGAATTTTTTTTTTTTTTTTTTTTTTTCGCTATGAAAATACCCTTTCTCACCCGGCTTCTAATATAGATCCTCCAATAATCTGCTAATAACATGTTCAAAGTTCAAAGCCAGCAGCCATCTAAATCATCATTATATAGCCTATACAAAATATCTGAGCCATCAAGACCAGGTGTTTACAACACAAAAATCGTTACAGTAAATGCAACACATTTCCATTAGTTTTTGACAGTTTTACTAATGCAGCCAAAGCCTGAATGGATTTTGAGCCAGAATATCCTGCTTGATTGTGAAATGTTTTCTGTTCATGCCAGAGGTATGTTGCAGCAGAAGGCAGGGGCTAAGCACAGTTGTGATGCAGAAAGGGGAAGGAGGAGTGGAGCTCTGCAAACCATATGACTGTATGTGACCCAGAGTTTGTGGTGTGCTAAGTGATGCTAACTAGAGGGGAAAAGGAAAGAGAGAGCACTATAACCCTCCTGAGTTTCCACTGCAGTCTACCCCTAGGAAGAAGCCTGCTTTTTGTGTTTAATGAGGACTTCTAGCCTTCAGTACTGTTGATTATGTTTATTTTTTTTAAAGTAAGTTATTTAAAAAAATAAAACTTAATTGGATACTGCATCCAAAAATCCAAGTTTGCAGTTAACATATTGAGATGCTTGGCCTGGAGCCAACTCTGTATTTTACTTTCTGATTTTTGGAGCATTATGTCATGATGAAACCAGAGAAACTGTGTAATAGATCCATCCCCTTGTTATCTGTGATCTTACTAGTTCCACAGCTTGCAAATCCTCCAAATTAAGTTCACATATCAGCACTTCAGTAGTCTTCAGCAACATCAGCTTGACACAACATAACAAGCTTTCTGATACTGAAATGAAGGTTGCCCTCTTAGCAGCAGTCGTATAAAGTGGATTTCACTTTCTTTAATGGCTGAGTAACTTTTGTTCAAGTATTACAGAAATTTATTTCAAACCCTTTCCCTACTCATTTTTGTGTGTGTGTGTGAATTAAAGTTTGACAGTGAATGGTCTCTTTCTCTGCAGAAAGCTTAAGCCAGCTGAAGTCTGATATCAAGTGCAGAAGTCCTACTGATCTGTGTACAAAGAACATTGCAAAGTTATCTCTTCAAAAGTTAGGAAATGATCATTACGTTTTTATAGATAACATCAGCTCGGTCTCCTTGTGCATGAGAACTGCAATTAGTATGTTTAATGGCATAATTGTAGATGGCAATTTCAGGAGGCACACTGAGCACAGGATGAACAAACCCTCTTCCTGCAGCCCTTTGCCTCATTTACCGGACACCTCCTAAGCTGTGCAGCGAGCGAGGCGAGGGACCAACAGACAATGGGCTCATTCATGGCAGAACACTGATTCATTTCTGCATCACTTTTCACTCTGCACAGGGAATGAAATGGAGGGGGGGGGAGTGTCTGTGGAAAATATAGTATGAGTTTGTGTAATTAAAGATTGTGTCATAATGTACATGCACAAGAAAAGTGTAGCACAACTGAAAAGACATGCTTGATTTGTGTATTTCTTAATGGTTTTGTGTTTGACATTGAAGATCCCAGAATGGATGTTTTCTTGTAGTTTTTTTGATTTTGTTGTAAGGTATATATGTACATATTCTGAAGTGTCTGTTATTTATATTCATATTGAATTGCCAGTAATTTTAATGTGTGAGGTGATTAAATTTGAACAGGATTTTCCACGCCAGTAAATGTGGCTTTATCAAACCAGAAATTTTCATAGGAAAGCTTTTTTCTTTTTTTTTTTTTTTTTTAAAGATTTCACAGGAGATGGAAATAGTTCAGGTCAGTCAGTGTTTAATTTCTGCCTCAGCTTAAGCTCTAGCAATGACATATAGAAATTTTTGCTTTGGCTCTTTCATGCTTTTCTTCCCAATAGAAAAGATGCCGTGCATCTGGACTATGTTTTCCATACTGCATGGCAGTCAGTCCCTGGGGATCCATGCTAGCAGAGAGAATAGATCCTTTTATTTCTGTTTGGATTTGACAGATCAGATAAAATATGTTGATTCAGGGATATTGAAATAATTCAGTTGAAAAAGCTGAAAAAGAATAAAGAGAAATTTTTAAATTTGGTCTCAGTCAATTATAAAAATAAGTACCACAATATCAGACTTTCCCTTGGGATGGAAAGTTAATTTTTGATCAGCTATGCCACTTACAGATTAGGCAAAGCAGATGGTTATATTGCAAATTCTGATTAAGACATACCACCTTATTTTTATAATTTTTTTTTTAAGATTTATTTCAGGCTCTTTGTGTGTGGTCTGGACAGGGCCTCAGTAGAGCAGAGACTTCAAGACTTGTGCCAAACTGTGCAATGTTATGGTGGTCTGATGATATGGGTTGCTGTTATTTTCTATCTTAATAACAACTGTTTTCTTTTAACATTATAAAGCTGGCAGTTGTTAGTGTTTTTAATTGAACTACCCATGAAGTCTGAATGATAGGTGGAGCTGGCACAAAGGATGATCCAGAATGAATTAATAATATTAATAACAGGGCTGGAGTTTATTTTGCCTACAGAAAATCCCTTCTCTGGGACTAGCCAATAGACTCAGCATTCGTGCGTATACGTCCCCATCACCACCACAAGCCTTAATACTTTGTATAGTCTGTTTCCCTTTAAATGCTGCTTCAAGCTTGAGTTCACATGTCTTTCCTTAGCTCATACTATTTTTTGTAGCAGAGCCAACAGCCTGACAGCACTTTTAGAAAAGAATGAATGGGGTTAAAGTACCCAAGTATTGATATGCTGTTTTTATGGCTGTTCCCCATAGTTTTGACTGCTGAGCAGTCAACTATTGGCAATTCACAGAGATCAAATGATTGAAATTCAGATTGTATTTTTCCTGTGAACTGTATCACAATTTTCTTAGTCTAACAGTCAAATACTTCCTTTAGAAAAGTCCCTCCTAATAATGTCACTGTCAGGAAGGTTACTCCAGTCTGTGTTATTCCAGTCCTACCCTCCCTAGATGGATTTATTTACAGAGGTCGCACTTGTTTCAAATAGATATGTATCTAGCCTGTGCTGTGGTGTGCCTACTGGCACAGCAGCTGCAGCTCCCTGAGTTAACACATGTGAGATGAGACTTGGGAACCTTGTCCAGGACAGGCCAGTGTCTCATTATCCAGCCATCTGGACCCCAGACTATTGCAGATGTGACATGTGCAGTAAAGGCTGCCACACAAATACCTGCTATGAATTCAGCTCATTTTATTTTGAGTTATAGAGCTTTAAATTCACTCTGTTCCTTCATCTACAATAACAAACGCATATGTATGTGTACACACACACTACTCCCTTTATATGCTGTACCTACCTGCTAACCCACTCACCCTGATTAGCTTCACTGAACTTGCTCCGACGAAAGTCCATCATTCAGCTTCCACGTGCTTCACCTCTGTGAGGTTATTATTTCCACTCTTACCTCATACTGGCCCTTCTTTCTCACTGGCTGGCTTCAGTGACATTTACAATGTTCTAGGAAGATGATTTCTCTTTATCTCTTTGTTAAATGAGTGCCATGACTATGTGTGCGGGGAGAAACCTGGCAGTTCAAGAATGGAAGGTAAATATACATCATACACCCCATAGCTTTTATATTTATATTTTATATTAATGATTGCTGTGAAATGAGAAGCCAACCCTTTGAACAAAGAAATATATAACAAGCTGGGACAAGTGTGGTGAGGCAAATGTTCATGTGGAACAAATATTTCTATAAACCAATTCAAGAGCACAGGAGAATTTTTAAGGGACTCATTTGCAGGACATAAACACTGACCGTATGTAGTCTCTATGTATAGGAACCTTCCTCAAAGTTATACTATAAAGTACAGACTAGAGTTGGGGGAATTAGTTTATGCAGAGAGTTGACTCCTGAAACCTTGTTTTACCTTAATCTCAAAACCACTGGGATGAGGGATCGTCTGGGGAGAGCAACACTGTCTGACTTTGGGCACTCAACTGAAGCCTGGAAGAGTAGCCTTTCTAAACTCCTTACACATATTCAGTGAAGGATACAGACTCATCTAGAGATCCCTTCTGAAAAACTGCCTGAAAACTTCCTGTCCCTCTGTACCTACTGTGGAAATATCCGAGAGGAAGAGAGGATTCTAAGTCAGTAGGCTAAGGTATGTGGTGTGAAATGCCTGTATGATCCCGCACAGTTTTCTGTCAGTTCCAAATTTTTTTTCCCACAAGACTGAATTATATGAAGATGTGGCAAAGTGGGGTTTTTTCCCAGCTTGGAAAGCACATTAATTTATGGCATTGTGAGTATTTTGGAGAAGACCCCTTTAGTATAATACCTGCTGTACAATTGTCTGAAACTGTGAAGGAATGGATGACTTGAACCCATGCATTACTCTGGGCAGAACACAGTACAGCTACCTTTATGTGTCTAGATCACCATATGAAAACAAACCACTACTCTGAAGAGGCTGTGTTTATGTAATGATATTAATTATTTACAAGATCATATACCATGCCACACTTTGCACCCTAAAATAGTAGCTGGATTTGTTACTGGATCTCCATTCCCCAGCTCCTTCTTTTTCTCTAAAACAAACACCTTTTGGTTTCTTGCAACATTTTTTTTTTCCTTGTAGGCTTTTTGCTCACTTCTAGCTCCTATTCTTTCTTAACTGGGCTCTCATACTTCCTTTTGACTTTAACATAGTGCTTTCTCAGTTAACCACATTTCCTCAGTATCTCTTTGTCCCCCTTTTCCAGTTCAGATGAATATAAATAGGTACAGATTGCCATTCCAGTCATTTCTCTCTATAGTCATTGCTTCTGGTGTCATGTCATATTAAGGTCAGATGGTCTTTGAACTGTCACTTCACTTGTTAGGTACCTGGCATGTTTTCTCACGCTAGAAAGATAATAAGGTCAGTTTGCAGAAATTCCTTTCAAACACTACTGGGTATCCTGTCTGGTAGAAGAGACGAACCTCTTTCCCCACATTTAGATAGCCATCCAGATCCCTTGTGTCTCAGCTCTCTCGTGCATTGTTCTGGGAGTTTTCTTCCTGTGGACAGCTCAGCAGATTCATGTGGACCACCTCCAGGTCAGTCCCTAGGTCTTGCTGCTTTATGGCTCCTAGTTAAGAAAGATTATGAAAAAAGGGTCATTGTTGTCTGTGTTCCCTCTTGCTCAATTTGTCGGATGTTCTGGCATGCAGTAAGTTTCAGTGAATCCCGGTGATCTGGCACTGGGTCTGGGCTTTGCTTGCTTCCTAACTTAGGTTTATAGGCCAGGAAAATGTTGTAATGTAGTTTCTTCTCCCTAGTTAGTCCTTGGAGATTCCTCCTCTTCAGATTCAACTGCAGACCTTCATATATTATTTTCTCTACTGTTTTTTAGCTCAGCAGATTTCTTGTAACTTCCTGCCTAATGGGTCCATCTCCTCCTCTTCACTCCTTATATGAGCATGAGGTCATGGTGAGGTTGTTTACTCATAAGTCTGCTTCCAGAAACCCTTGTCCTTTCAGTTTGTAACCTTTTGAACCCTTGCAGGACTTTAAATATTTTCAGCTCAGTTGATTCTTTTCTTCTGAGTTTTCAGTTTATGTGATTAATCTTTATTTTTCAGTGTGTGTACTTGAGTGCTACAAGATTCTTATGCAAACATGAAAGACAAGAAATAAATATATTGTACAAGCGACAACTTGGATGGGAATAAGAATAGGGTAACTTCAATTTTAGCCTGACAAAGAAAGGAAAGAAAAAGGAAGATGTGATCAGGACAGGCAGGCTCCAAAGAGTAGAAACCAGGCACCTGTTCTTCAGGTGTTTCACAGTTGGAATTGATTGATTGATCCCAAAGGACATCATTGTAAGATTGTCACACTGAAGTTTGACACTCATGCTCTTTTCCCACATCTGTGCATTTGTGGTCACAGTTAACAGTGGGTACAAAACTATACTCACAAATTAGAGTTTGAGCTTGAAAATTATCTTTTTCTCTCTTCTGTGTTCAAGAAATAGTGTGAAATACAAATAGTGATAGTAATTTAGAAAATTCTGAGCATCAGAACAGGAAAATGTTCCCTGATTTTAAGAATATTATCTAAAAGCTTTACCAGTGGTTGAAGAGCTGAAAGATAACACAAGGGGCAACTGTCAAGGGGCTATTTACCTTTGGGCATTTAAAAGTAAGCACATGTGGATGGCTGACCCCTCTGGTACTGGCAGAGAGGAACCAGAACACAGCAACTTAGTCTATCAAGTTATGTTCCCAGATCAAAGGTAGCTAACAGCTGCTGGAAGGGGAAATAGGATAAGGAAAAATGCAGACCTTTGGACTGATATGAATCAAAGCAACAAAAAAAAAAAATTATCGTGAGGAATCCTGAAGCAGCTCATATTGGAAAACCTGGTAAGTATACAGTTTATGTGAATTCAAAACCTAATTACCTTTCAAGGTAATACACATAGGCATTTGGGGGCTTGTCTTCAGTGTGCATTCTAGGTGGGTTCAGAAAATATTCAAAAGTTAGAAGTTAATTAAGCATCCTGTCCAGATAGGATAAAGCTGATTTTGCTATTCACAAAGCAGGCTTGCTGCAAATGAGTTAGGCTGATGTAAATGAGGGATGCAACTTCTTTCTGAGACAGAGAAAATATCTGCAAGCCAAGATAATGGTTAATACAATTTATATTTAGAGTTTGTTGAGTCATACATAAAAAGAGGCTTGGAACTGCCTTCTTTTTCCCCTACTTGAAGGAAATTGTATTTGCAAAATTCTTTTCTCCCACTTGTCCAGAATTCATTGAAGAACTTAATTTTGAGCAACAGGAAAAATTAACTGTCTCTACCCTTTCACTCTGATAAAGGTTTGGAGAATTGACCTGTAGGCTGATAATTATGTTGTTTTCAAAGCTGAAGTCTGTTTTAATGGAAATATGTATCAAATATGTATTCTTACTCACTGAAAATGCCTTTCATTTTTAAAAACTCTAATGTGTTTCAGGAAATATTTTGAACTTTATAGTTCTATCCACCTTTTGACAAAACCATACTCGAAAAAATAATTCCAACTAAGCATCAACAATTGCCAGTGCTCACAGAACCAAACAGGCTGTTTTAGTAATGCCTTGTCAGCACTGCCATGATTTCATAAAGCAGATCTTCACTGGAACTATTTTTCCTCTCTTTTCAGATACATACTGATATATTCAGATGTATGTGCAGAGAAAACTCTTTTTCTCATTTGCAGTCTTTTCATGAACAGCGTAGTAGGATTTGTGCTGTAACTGCTCCCAGCTAGAGAATCCACTGTATATACTGCTCAGAAATATAATGATGCGTTTGGAGTGTGTGTGCATAGCACTCTTCCTCCACTTCATTAGATCAAGTAAGATTATTTAATATCTTTGTGCACTTTGGATTGTGCAAAAAGAACAGAGACTGTTTTGTACATTGTCAGCACCTGACTTTATAGACCAGACTGAATTCTGGAAATTCAAGCTGGAGCTCCAGTATGTGCTACTGATTCCCCAAACCACAGCCAGTCCTGGGCAACGCTCTCTCATGTGGTGCAATTTAAAGAAAAGACAGGATTTTGAGGGATGACAGTGATTATTCTTAAGAGAAATGTGACATGGTGTTGCAGGTAAGTTTTTACTGGGAGGGTTTTGCCAATACGGATGGTGCTTACTGTTAAAGATAGCCTCTCTTCTGAAGGGAAATCTTCAGAACATAGGGAAGGAGTGACCATGAAGAATTTTTTCAGCTTTCTTTTTTTAATGATAGTGGCCAGCAGACAGGATTTCTGAAACTAGAGTGAGAAGTCTTTTGGGGAATTATGTGGTGGAGAGCAAATGCCTGAATGATTTGTCATCGGAGGATTTTCTAATGTTCTAGGACTTGATGTACCTACTAATAAGAAACTGAGAACCACCTACTAATAAGAAAGTAATGAGAAATATGGATAACACTAGTGATTTTTTACTTTAATTCTCATATATAGTCAGTTCATATGTCATTTGCTTTTTATTAATTTATGAGGACTTCACCAGACTACTCTTGATTCCCATGAAGTATAAGAAGTACAAAATGAACATCAATGGGTTGAGTTACTTTGCACCAAAATTCTATTAACTTCCTCTTGTTTCTTGAATTTTCCAAGTGATATAATTTAACACAGAACTACTCCAAAACTAAGGTAAGATTAACTGAGACACATCCATAATTCCTGCATTTACATTTATTGGTTTTGTAGATGTGAACTAGAAAAATCTTACTTACAACAAAATTGGTATAAAAGAGATTACTTTAAGCATACTGACCACACACACAATCAGTTAAAGCAGATGAGGTTCATCTCTTAAACATAACTCTTTGTGTGCTATTCCTCTCCTAGGAATTCTTACATAATACAAATTCCCTAATGTTTTGCCGAACTATTATCATCTCGAGATAAATAGTTAAATAAACTGACATTTATAAATAAAAATATAGAACAGGACCTTCAGTTCCCATGTTTCCAGCTCCTACTTTAATCAATGTGAGTTTGGGGAAATTCTGGGCTTTCCAGCGTCAGATATGTTATACGGCATTCATTCTTCTTTCCCACAGGACTCTGAATAAATACTAATTAAAATTAAGCTAAAATGTTCAGCTTTTTAAATATGTATCTTTTTTTTTTCAAATGTACTTTTCTTCTGGATAACAAATGTGAATACAGACTTATTTCCTGCCTAACTTACTTTCCCATGCCTGCATGTTTTCTTCTTTTTTGTCCTTTTTTGTCCGAAGGAAAGAAATAGTTTTGTAGAAAGCTGAACCCACAAAATCCACTGGGTATTGTTCTATGCTAGAGATTTCTAAGCATAGTGTGCTAACAATGGGCCAAATACTGTACTAATCTCTCTGGGATAACTTTTAGAATCTGGGAATTGTGCTCATTGAAGGAGGATAGTAGTGTCTTACCGTACAGCAGAATGCCCAGAATGCTTTCCTGAGCTCATTTGACTATCCTGTTGGACAAGGTTTCTGTATACCACTGGTCCTTCACCTGGCAAGGCATTGTAGTAAGAGCCGATGTCTTAAAAATACACAAAAATGCTAATTAATTAGGCCTTTGTGTTAGTACCCAAATAGCTGGCCAAAGTCTGATATTGTTATCTGTAATATAAGAAAGGAATTTTTCTCGTAATGCTCCATTTTGGCTTATCCTTAAATCTTTAATGTGGTTGCTAACATGTCTCAAACACATATTTTAGACTTTCTGCTCTTTGTTGTGTGACGTATTAATTGGAACTAAACAGTGAACTGAGAGTCAAACATGGAAATGTAAGGGGAGGATAAAGTTTGGGGCTAGCAAGAATATTTATATGACAGTAGTGCCTACAGAGCTGGTTAGCTCAGGGACTTAAGTCCTTAGCAAAGGGAGAATTTTGAACTGGATGACAGAGAAGAAAAAGAACGATGTGACATTATAGTGTATGGTGGGGTTTGGGTCTGACTTTAAGACTGGGATCAAACTTCTGGCTAACTGACATAGTAAACACACCTTTGTGTAAGGCTACAGAGTGTCCTCTGCATGGCTATGGGGATGGAGGTAATGGGGACTATGGAAAGCACTTAACAAGTTTCCCACAGAAAAATTTTGTGTATCTCAGCATAACTTTGCCTTGAAGCCCAGGCCAGAATTCTCACTTTTCAATTTCTTGGAAAGTACTGCATGGAGTCAGATAGAGGTTACAGCATTTATAACCCTGAATGCAGTTATTAGTAACAATTTCCAGTTGCTGACAAAGGCAAAGCACCACACAGTTGCTCCATAAACAAATATTTATATATAATACATGGAAAGTGTAAACAGCTTTTACAGTGTTTCTTAAATAATTTCTCAATGTGATCAAGAAGTTAACCTACAAGTGTTTCTTCCTGAACAGACTAGTACAATCTGTTGTTATTACCATACACACTCACAGAATTTAAGTTTGTCTTGTAACATTGACTTATAATGTAAAGAATCAGTACTGCATTTGTATTTCAGTGTTTTAACAAATGTATATGAGGACATTCTTTCCTGTGTAATCTCTATTTCAGAAATTATTTCAGTCTGTGTGGCCTGGAATACAGAGGTGCAACTTGGATTTTTTTTTTTTTTTGAAGCTGGCAAAAAGATTTTCAGTGCTTCTCAGGCCTTTCCAAAATGCTTCTCTTGTCAGCAAACAAAAGTTTGGCAGAGCCTTACAACTAGATGTATTCAGCCCTTTTTCATGACTTGCTTGCATCAGCTTGTGTGTGGGCAAAGAAAAAATAAAGTATTGCCAAACCTGAGCACTCAAACATTATGAATTGGGCTGCAGAAATTCAGCAAACTGCTTTAAAATTAATTAACTTTAAAAAAATAATTTTGAAGAGAAGGGTCTTTCCATCTGCTCTGTGATGGTTGAGCATTTTGAGTCATAATTTAAAACTTCTCTGCAGCCAATACAAGCCTAAATCTATTTTAAAGGGGAAAATTGCACTTAAATTCATGTGTCTTTGCAAGATTCCAGAAGCTGGGCTTTTAGGTACACCACCAAATAACAGTAGACTTCCAATAAAATTATAGTAACTGCTGACGTTGAAAGTGTGTAGTCTGCAGCAACAGCATTACAGGTTTTGGGATGAGAGCTGACAGCAACATCATTCTTTTTCTATCATTCATTTTATCCTCTAGCCAAGACCCTTGAGCTTCCAGTAACACCTGTGTGTATGACTAAAACTGGGCAAAAAGCAGCAATCCCATTTCACACGGAATGTGGGTATTTCTAAATTTAGTTTCATTCACACAAAAATAAATTTAGACATTATCTTTGAAATACTGTGTTCATCTTCAGACAGCTTTACTTGAAGTCCATACTCAGAGGAAGCACTTTGGAAAATGGCATGGGCCTCCCGGTGTCCTTCAGACACTCCAAAGAGCTTCGGGCAGAGTAGTCAAAAAATCTTCACTGCACTGGAGTTTCCAAATAATATAGTGTTTTGTCAAAATTGAAGCTTTTAGAAATATATCAGGTTTGACTGGTTGCTTTTAGGTGGCAACAGATAAGAGAAAAAATATTTGTGGTCCAGAATGGCAAAAAGAGATAGGTCCCACTCAGCTTTTTATTTTTTGGTGTTGTTCTATCGATGAAGAACTGTTCTTTATATCAGAGCAAAAATTTGAACCTCTGATGTCCCAGGCTTTTGTAACAACCACCATGTGAGAGACAGTTGAATTCCTCCAGCATAAATCCGCCACACACATACAAATTTGAGAAGCTTTGTTTTCATTCCAGTATGGAAAAGACTTTTATGTTTGGTTAAAAAAAAAAAAAAAAAAAAAAAAAGAAGAAGAAGAAAGAAAAACAAAAGAAAATTAAGTTGTTCTGGAATCAGTAGGTCTGGAAGCCTTAGGAAGCTCCATCTCCTAGGGAAGTCTGCCTGCTCTGGACCCTATGGGACATGGAGTGCGCAAATGAGGATCCTCCAGCTACTCCTTCCTGCTCCCGATTCACCTGGGGGTGCTTCTACTGGGCTGGATGCAAACACAGTTGAACAAGAGACCAGGGCCAGCTCCAGAATCTAGCTGCTATCTGACACGATATTGAAAGATAGGAATTATATCTCTATATCTATACCAATAGATCTCTTTCTCTCTCTCTCTCTCTCTCTCTCTCTCTCTGTGCATATATACTTAAATGTACTGATGCACATAAACTTTAAGAATTTAGTTTTGACAAATCCCAACTGAAGAAAAAAATTGCTTTTGAATTTTTGTGACTTGCTGTCTTGCTGACCAGTCTCCTGCCTAACTTAGCTCTGAGTCTTTGAGAGTGTAAGAAGCACTAAACAGCCTGCCTGCACTGGTAACTTATTCCAAAAAGACCCCAAAATGTGTGTGTCTAATTACCCTACATTCTTCTATCTGAAATCTTCAGTTCCGCTATCTGCATGTAAGCAGTCACATGGTTCAAACAAAACATGTTTCTTCCCTCTTTTTTTTTAGAAATAACAAAATGTTGACATTTGACACATATGTTGTGCAAGTAACAAGGAAGCTGGATGTGTGCATTTTTGAAAAGCACCAGTTTTGGTTTTCCCTCTCTTTGGGAACCTCCCTGAAAATTTGACTTAGTTTCAATTTCTTCAACAATTGGCCAAGACATGCTTCCCAAATTTTGCTTTCTACCTCTTTTTACATTCTATTTCCCTTGACATGTCTGCTAACTTTTCTGGGAATCTTTATACAGACCAAAATGAGCTCAATATTTTCAAGATGAAAATCCACAGCAGCTTTTTTTCTGCCAGCCTCTGATCAACTCTTTTATTTTTTCTGTTTAACACCAAAGTTAATGTCAACCTTGCTCTTCCTCCGTCTGCAGCTGAGTTGTAATTTACATGCATCCCACACATCCCGACCCTTGTGTATTGTTTCCCTCTCCTCAGTCTTAACTCTGCATCCCTTTCCCTTCATCCTCCACTGCCAAAACTCTGGTTCATAATGCGCTTACCTCATGTCTTAACTGCATTTCTTTTCCAATTTACCCCTCCACACTATGTCATGAAATCATTACATATAACTCCTGAGAAATCCTTCCTGTACTTTTTCCCGACCACTCTGGAGGATTAGAAATCAGATGAAGATGTGAAATTCAACATCTTCTTTTCCATATTCCACATTTCTCTCACTCAGTTGTCTTCTCCTTTGCCATATCCCAAAGTCTCTTCTGAGCAACTTTACAGAGGTTACCCTTTTAGCTATTTAATTTCCATTTTATAGTATTCTACTTCACAAAATCTCCAAGTATACTGTTGTAAAGGATTAGCGATTTTTCTTATAGAGCTGGCCCCTTTAAACACTGCTGCTAACTTATTGCAAAGAAAAGACTTTTATTATATTTTGGCACAGCCAATGATGTGCATAGAGAGGTCCATTTATACTGAAATCAAGTGGTTAGCTCTTATTTACCAGACTGCATCCATCATTCATCCATCTCTGCATCCAGAGACTCTCTGTAGCAAAGTCTTTTCCCAATAGGAACAGTCGTTCACCCTTCTTTCTTCATGAATGCTCCAAAAGGAACAAGTGAATTAGCTATACCAAATCCATTTTTAAAAACTAGAATTACATTGTTCTTTACCTATTACACCATCCAGGAAAATGACATATGATACTATGTCATTTCATCTCCCCAAAGCAATAATGGTTTATATGCCTGCTCAACTGTTACACTTCATGGCCTTAATTCATAGGCAGAACCTCTGGAATCTGCTTTCTGGGATTAGTAGTGCCCTCTTGCCTGATTTTAAACAAAAATAATTGGAAAGGCACATGTACCAGCTTCCAGTTTATAGGAGTTCATTATTTGAAATCCCCTGAGCTCCTCCAATTAGAAAACAACTTTTTGACTTAATATCCTTCAATTGTTAAAAACTTGCGTCACTGAGAGATCACAGTGAAATGTAAAGGTCCCAGCACATTGGCACTTGATTGTGAGGGGATGTGATTGTTCCACATTTAGACTGGAAAGGGTTAGGAACTCCGCTTCCCAATGTGCTTAATGAATGAAAGGAAAATTGGACCCTTGAGCCAGAGGCAATGACCTAACTGAGTGAAAAATGTTTGCAGGTTAACAAGGGCAACTGTTCCTTGCTATAATTCCCACTGGAGGTGAATGACAAAAAAGGCCAATAAACCTCAGACTTTGCATTATTTATTAACCTGTTTTCTTCCTAGAAGAAAAGACCTTACTGTAGATCTTAGAAGACAGAACTGAAAAAAAAGTGTCCTTTTGCAAAAGATAAATTAGTGACCAGTATGCACTGCTTATAGAGACTAAGATGTAGTATTTAGTATTGTCGTGCTCTCTGTGATCAGTCAGATTTTTTAAAAAGGCAATTTCACTGGGACTGAAATGCAAGTTTAGTGGAAATAAAGTTGTAATTAAATAACACTAATTTAAGCCATATTAGAACAAAATGTAACTGGAAATTACATAGGAGCATTGTTGACACTGAATACGAAAAACATATTTTATGTCTTGTCTTTACAAGCATTGCTGCCTAACATGCTGACACAGCAAATCTGTAGCTTTCCTACAAGTACTCAGAAACTAGGGTGTGGTGGGATAGCCAAGAGTCCTGATGCAGATTGGAGCCTGTCTCGGAAGTCATGCAATTCACTTCTCACCCCAGAGGGCAGACTTGGTTTCCAACCTAAATCGTTTGTCATGAAGTAATGGAAAGATTCCTGTTGTCTTCACTGAGATCAGGTCTGGATCCTAACACAGAGGCAACAGACAAAAAAAAAAAAAAAAAAAAAAAAAAAAGCAGGGTAAATGCAGAACAATGCAGGAAAAGTCTTAAGACTAGTAATAACCAGTAGAGCAGCTGTCATAGTACTTTTACAAAAAAACCTAAGCGATGCCTTTTCAGGAAACAATGTAGACTGGTCAGGAGAGAATTGAAGGGTATGATCCAAAGCTGAGTTGTTTCAGTGGGCTTTGTATTGTATTAGTCCCTAACAGAATATACAAATAACGTATTGCTTCCTGTATTTGAAGTGCCAAAGATGAGACAGTTGCAAGCATTCTGCAAACCATATGTCTGAATCAGTCTGGAACTGAAGCAAAAGGAAGGAATATGCATTTGCATAATGCAACTCTCTGCACCATAGATACTATACCCATAATGCACAGATGTACTTTCAGTAATGGGAGCTGCATTTGACTTTCATGTTAAAAATACCCAGTGTGTTTCAAAATGCTCTTTCCTTACCTTGTTTTGTACCTGCAAATGAAAAAGTTAATACCATATTTATCTATTGCTTTCCTCTCTGAATGACAGAACCTTTGTCCTCAGACTTGTTCCTGAAAATGTATGATTAAATTTGTACAGTCTTTAGCTGTATGTTCACAAATCTCATTGACTTGAAAATGGCTAGATATTTTACATTTGATTATTAATTCTTAGCTAAATAAAATATCTGGGAGAAGTAGAGGTTTGCTTTCTACCCCAATGACTTTTAAATGATGTAGGTCATGGTACCTTTGCAGGAAGACCTAACTTTAGTTGGAGTTCTTATCTGCTTTCTTGTATGAACGCAGAGAGAAATAATATTTTAAAGCTAGATTTTTTCTATAAATTAAAATTAATTTAAAATACAATGGGTTCTAGCACAAACAGTGCTTAATTTATTTTTTTAAATATTATTTAGCCTACAATATTCTTGATTCTTAAGTTGGATTTGCAATTTGTGCAGTGCCTATCAGTCAGAAACAAAATGTCCAGTGACATCTGCTAGCAATGACCACATGGACTTTTGCTTGTTTGGGACTCCATATGTACTTTTCTGCTCCCTCACTTAAACCAGTAAGCACTTGAATTCTCAATATCCTTTTAAGAATTAAAAAAAGGCTGCTCAGTATTTGTGATAGACTTCAGGATTTGAAATAGGACAATCCAAACTATTGAAACCAGTTTTGTAAATAACAGAGCAAAATATCTGTGGTAGTAATAGGGGAAAATGATGAGTTAGAACTGGACAAAAATTTGTGTGTAAAAGCTCAAATTTAAAAGTGTCTGTAAGGCTAATCAGACACACAAAGCAGACCTTGCATGATGTCAGATACGTGGAGAGGGTATCTGTGGCTGATTTGGGCCCAGAATGACTGACGAGTCTGTGAATCATGTTGTCATCTTCTTGTAATCTGTTCTGCCCTGCAGGGTTTCCCCTGTAGGAAATTAGTTGCTTGCAGGAAGGTGTCATCTGTTTTGCTGTGTTTTTCTTGCCATGAAGGGAAGGCAACAGTCACTGACAGTCTTGGAAGGCTATTGTAGATCCTGAGTACTGTATAACTGCAGTATAAAAATTGTTGTCTCTATTGCAGTCAGTAGAACTGCACTGTATTCTGCAGGCAGGTAAGAATTGTGTTTTCACAACTGGGTGCAACATCTGAGCTAAACTGAGAGTCTTCAATAGTGTAATAAGATCTGCTGACTTCAGGACACACAGACCAGCTTAAGACATAAGGAATCATAGAATAATTTAGGTTGGAAAAGACCTTTAAGGCCACTGAGTCCAACTGTAAACCTAACACTGCCAAGTCCACTACTAAACCATGTCCCTCAGTGCCATGTCTACACGTCTTTTAAGTACCTTCAAGACGGTGACTCAACAACTTCCCTGGGCAGCCTATTCCAATGCTTGACAACCCTTTCCATGAAGAAATTTTTCCTAATATCCAATCTAAACCTCCCCTGGTGCAACTTGAAGCTGTTTCCTCTCATTCTATCACTTTTCACTTGGGAAAAGTGACTGACACCCACTTCACTATAACCTGCTTTCAGGTAGTTGTAGAGAGTGATAAGGTCTCCCCTGAGTCTCATTTTCTCCAGGCTAAACAACCCCAGTTCCCTCAGCCACTTCTCATAAGACTCGTGCTCTAGACCCTTCACCAGCTTTGTTACCCTTCTTTGGACACACTCCAGTGCCTCAGTATCTTTCTTGTGGTGAGGGCCCCAAAACTGAACACAGTATTCAAGGTGTGGCCTCACCAGTGCTGAGTACAGGGGGAGGACAATCAATCCCTAGTCCTGCTGGCCTCGCTACTTCTGATACAAGCCAGGATGCCATTGGCCTTCTTGGCCACATGAGCACACTGCTGGCTCATGTTCAGCCGGCTGTTAACCAACACCCCCAGGTCCTTTACCACCTGGCAGCTTTCCAGCCACTCTTCTCCAAGCCTGTAGTGTTGCACAGGGTTGTTGTGATACAGGTGCAGGACCCAGCATTGAGCCTTGTTGAACCTCATACAATTGGCCTTGGCCCATCAATCCAGCCTGTCCAGATGCCTCTATAGAGCCTTTTTACCTTCAAGCAGATCAACACTCTCACCCACCTTTCTGTCATCTGCAAACTACTGAGGGTGAACTCAATCCTTTGCTGGACATAAAACTGGCTGGATGGCCAAGCCCAGA
>NW_010136289.1:730-990 GCF_000699245.1 Pterocles gutturalis | reverse complement strand
TGGGGAAGTGACCCTCTGTCACCAATGCTGGGTGACACCAGGCCTCTCCTGCCGCTGCCGTGCTCACGTAGTGTCCCCTGTCTGCCACTGGTTTAACCATCTGAGCACCCCGAAAAGGGGGGACATGCTGCAGCCCCCTCCCCAGCCTGTCCTCAGCCTCCATCCTCCCAGCTCAGGGCTGGGGACACGTGTGGCCCTGGAGCATCTCGGGGACATCAGAGCATCTCCTGCACCGTCCAGTCCGGGCGTGGATGGACTGG
>NW_010136289.1:352-655 GCF_000699245.1 Pterocles gutturalis | reverse complement strand
GCTGTGCCAAAAAGTCCGGCTGTGCCAAGGCGTCGGGATGTGGCGAGGAGTCCAGATGTGCCAAACAGTCCGGTTATGCCGAGGAGTCTGGTTATGCTGAGATGGCCAGCTGTGCCGAGGAATCCAGCTGTGCCGAGGATTCTGATAGTGCCAAGCAGTCTGGCTGTGCCGAGGGGTCCAGTTGTGCCAAACGACAGTCCAGCGGTGTGGAGGAATCCGGCTGTGCCGAGGCGTCCGGCTGTGGCAAGCTTTGCCCCACCAGCCCCAGCGGCGCATCCCCCAGGCTGGCCCCGTGGGACGATG
>NW_010136289.1:0-216 GCF_000699245.1 Pterocles gutturalis | reverse complement strand
CCCCATGCTGGGACAGCGACTGGAGCACATGGCAGGACAGGGATGGAGCCGTGTCCTCGCGCTGGGACAGGCGCAGGACAGAGGATCTCTGCGGTGGGACATGGAGCAGCCATGTGTCCCCACAGTGGGGCAGGATCCCCAACCGGGCAAAAGCTCAGAGGGAGAGAGCTCGGTGGCACTTGCCTTGTGCCATCGTCACCATATGATGGGACCCTG
>NW_010136288.1:4362-4631 GCF_000699245.1 Pterocles gutturalis | reverse complement strand
TGAGTGTGCTCTCCACATAAATATTGAACGCCGGTACTGTGTCATATTTATATAGACTTTAACAGAGAGCCGCCGACTACACGTTTGGACGACAATAGCGCTGTCATGCTAACGTGGGGATGGAGCCGAGAAAAAGAATAAATACTCCTACTTAAATCGATAGGATTAATATTTCGAGAAAAAAATCACTCTGTAACTGTTGGCTGGGACTCCCAGAAATTCCCCTGCCATTAATCGGCGGGACCCGGACAAAAATCTCACTCCTGCCT
>NW_010136288.1:0-4339 GCF_000699245.1 Pterocles gutturalis | reverse complement strand
ACCGCTTCTCAGTTGGAAGGATTTAAGGATGCATTAAATGCTGCCTGGGGTAACACACCAACACGTGGCTTGAGTAGTCCTAAGAGTGAGCCCGGGTCTGGAAAACTGAGTTAGTGAATCTGAGCCCACTTCTTCCACCTGTCCATCTCCCCCCCCACAACCCCAAACTTTTGCACATAGAGACCGCAGAAACACGGAATTAATATACACAGCAGGGATCTAGATCAATGTCTGAAAGCAATCCTCATTCCCCGTATTTTGCTTGTGTACTTCAAAAACTATCTCCATTCATTTTCTATTTTGAAGTTCTTTAGCTCCAATCTTGTAAGCAGTTACAAATGTGTTTATCCACGGCATTCAGTCCTGTGAAATCTATGGGAGCGTATGCTGTATGTCAAGTTAAATGCGTACATAACAATTTGCAGAATAAGGGCCTTATTTTTCGTAGTGAAGAAAAAAGAAAAAAAATAAAAATCCAGTCCTACGCTCCTTTCATAAGCAAAGCAAATCTGCAGACTTTCAAGAAATGTGATACATTAGCTATTCTACTTCCCAAAAGAATGTCTGATCTCTGTTTTCCCTGAATCTACTGCATCTTCTAGAAATGTTATCTCACTTTGCATGCTGTTGCAGAATACGAATGATCATTTACTGACACTCAAACTGGCTTAAGTCTAAGGAATATCAGTTTAAGGAATTTAGCAGTTTCCTTAGATGTTCCTTGTATCTCCTTATATATTCCTATATATGTGTTATATATAGGTCTGCTCTCCCTGGAAGGAACTGAGCCCTTGTTTTTATCTTGCAGCTTGTAATCTTAATTATTCTTAATTATTACTGTGGTGATACACTTGCTAATTGGGTTTGTATGTCCTAGGAGGACTGATTTTGCTCCGTAACTAGCATTCCCACAGATTTACTGCTGCATTATTTGGCTGCCCACCTGTTGTAAAAGGCCAAAGAACAGAAACATTTTATTATGTGAAAATGGCCTTCATTATTTGTTGACTGAAGTTTGAGGCAGAAAGGTAGAAAACTATTGCTATGTGATTTGGAAAAAAAAAGAAACAAATTGACACTGCAAAATAACATCCAAAGCTACAGGTTTAAAATGTCAGTTTCTATATGTTTCATTAAACCCTTTAAAAGTGGGCACAGAAGAAGTGCTTGAGTGCTTTTAAGATTTTGTATGCAGGCTGTCAGTATCAGGCATTAGTAAAATAGGCAGTGTTTCCCTCTATCGCTTTCTGCAATATATTTTAAGTTATGTTTGTTCCCATGAGCAGCGCAGGGACACATTCAGGCAAAGCTGTGCCTCAAGAACAGAAGTAGCCTGGAATATGGTGGAACAGTTTGAGTGTAATTTATGTTTAATTTTTAATCACATTTTTCATTAAATACAATTGAACACTTACAAGTTTCACAGGCTGAGGTTTTTGTGAAGCCTTCTCAGAAAGACTGAGTGCCAGGCATTTAGGCTAACCAGCTCTGCCACTTTTAAAGAGGGATGTACAGCTGCGTGTGACAGCACAGGCGCATCATTCTGGCCTTCTCGATATACAAATAACAAATGTATACCTCTCCGGGAGGAGAGGGAGTCAGTCACACAACTCAGCTTTGACAATATTAGTCTATAAATTGAAGGGCCAGCATTAGAGAGGGTATGTAAAAGATTTACGGTGCATGCTAGTGAGAAGCCATGAGGCTAATTCCTTTTAAGCCAAGTTGAAGTGGCCAAGTCAAAATACTGGAGCATGAGTGACGGGAGCTAAGGCTGTTCATATTCACCTCCAACTTTGGTCCCATAACTCGAACAAAGCATTGAGAGGTTTGCAGCCCCCCTCCACCCCTCCTTGTGCTTCTTGTCAGTCTGGAGACTTACGATAAGAAGGTACAGTGTTAAATAGCTCGTGTACCTCCAATCATCTATCTATTCTAAAACTGCACATTACTAGATTACCCTCCTCTTCATATTAGTAATGATGGGTTTCTAAAATGTAGCTTGACCAGACAGAGGTCAAGGGAGGTATTAACTTATTAATTTGTTCTCAAATGCTACTCTCTGCTAGTTCTGTGCACAGATAGCTATATAAAGCCATTTTTATGAGAAATTAGAAAGGTATGGGGCTCCCAAGAAACAATTAGTGTGCATTGGTGAAAAATTCCTGGTTTTTCATTTGTCCACAGTTATAAACGTACACATGGATTACATAGATATTGCCTCTGAAGCTTGCAATTCCTTTGGTCTTCCTGCAAAGACAGTTAGAAAATACATCAGATCACGGATCATTTTTTTCAGGAAAATCCTGATAATGACTCCCAGTTGTTGAAAACTTCCCCTAGGCCATCAACATCTTGTATACAATCACATTTTATGAGCTTATAGGATCGGGTTTCAGTTACTCATACAAAATAAAAGAGCATGTCTTACCTTAACTGAATTGTTGTGGAGATGGCCCTCCCTAGACAAGTATCCGAAGAAACACGGATAAACTTCAGACAGCACAGATTCCAACTCTATACCAGCTAATACTGTGGCCAGCAAAGAGCAGATGAGGGAACCCCATAAACCTGTGGCTTATGTTACGATAAGATTGCACACAAACGCCTCTTAGTATTCACACTGGTGCTTTACAGTCTTGGAAGAAAAGCTCTGTAAATGAGCAACCTTATGGTGTATCATGCAGCGGGGTACAGTTCATCCAGGCAGGGGATAGATGCATTACAGCTTTCCGAGACTGCCTAACTTTTTCTGCTTTTTAACCCAAGCCATCCATCCTTCATCTGGGTCTATCAAAGGTTTACAGACAGACTTTATCATACTGACCCACTCACACTAAAAAAAAAAAACAAACCACACACCATGGCAAAGGGCTCAGAAAGTGTCCATCTATGCAAAATGCAGAAACAACTGGAATTTGTACAAGGAAGAATTACAGGGTAAAAAGACCGAGTCAGCGCACATCAGTAAGTGCTCCACTGACCCTTTCAGCCTCAGTCAGGAATTCCTGTGGATTGTCCTTGCGTACTTCAAAGTCAAGGATACCCATAGCTCTTAATCCCTTCTGTTTAAGTGCTAAAATGGACTACACTTTGTAGCCTACTAACATATTGATCAAAACACATGGATAAGGTGACTTCCCAAAGTGTTATGAACTATTCACTTCCCACAGACCCAGCTTCCATGTGGCTGTCACCGCTGTCTTTGGGACCAAGTGGTTGATGACTGCAGGATGACTGTTTCTGAGCCACAACAGGTTGCCAGAGAAGCAAAGAGAAAATCAGCAGCCCGCCATCTGTTGACTTTGCGAGTTATGACTAGTTCCCCAAAGAATTGCCACTGCCTAGCAGGGGACTGGTGTGTCCTCCTGAGGCCTGCAAGTGGGCCAAAAGGAATGGACTGGAGCAGTGGTCCTACCTTTTGTGAGTTTTTTGATTAGTTTTGGTTTTGGGTATTTTTTGTTTTTCACAGGACATTTTCGGTAACTTGTCAGGTTTAACATATGGTACTGGGATATACCTTCTGTTTAGTTTAAAAACTCCTGCTAAGGAAAATGCTAAAGGAAAGACTTTCTAATTAAAAGCCTAAACAGCCAAAACACTGGATTGTAAAACAAGCTGACACACGGTGATTTGTGCTGGCTTAAACATTCCAAGAAAAGGGACTTTCCTTCCATGGTTCTCCTCTGCTCATTCACCCTCACACCACCTGTACAAATTACCTTCGTTCTTACTTTTAAGAAAGTCCATCGTTAGAGATGGCCAGATGACTAGATACACCTTCATCTTGGACAAGTTTTATTTTTCCTTTTATGAAGGAACAGGTGTAAGAGGAAAAGGCATGGTGCTGCACTCTCTTATGGGTAAAGTCCTATTGTCCTGGTTTCAGCTGGGATAGAGGTAACTTTCTTCATAGTAGCTAGTGTGAGGCTATGTTTTGGATTTGTGCTGAGAAGAAGGCTGATAACATACTGATGCTTATAGTTGCTGCCAGGACAGTCGAGCACTTTTCAACCTCTCTGCTGTGCCAGTGTCTGCAGGGGCAGGAGAAGCTGGGAGGGAGCAGATCCCCAATTACTAGCCTAGGATTTGATCTTAGGTTTACAATTGAGACCCAAATTGACCAATGGTCTATTCCATATCATGCACAGCATTCCCAGTATATAGGTGAGGCTCTCCCCAGAAGTTCTCTCTCTTGCTCCGGGTTGTCTCCCTCCAGGTTGGCCATCTCTCAGGGTCATCTCAGTCTCTCGGATACTTGGGCTCTTATCTCCGCTCCAGGATTGTGGTTTCAGGACTCTCTGTGCTCTGGAATGGGATGAGCCTTGGTCATCAGGTG